>NW_027280920.1:0-43667 GCF_046629955.1 Centroberyx affinis | reverse complement strand
TTTGCTTTGCTAAATTAGCTAAATTCATTTGCAAGCTAAAAATGACAAGAAACAGCTGTTTATTCAGGTTAACTGAGCTGACTCTTCTCAAGCTACAACTTGTGTTTTGCAGTAGACTAGGGCTAAAGACAAGTCAGTTTACTGGGTCACAGTCACCTACATTTAGAAAAATGAATCCTCCTCAGACTATTTACTTTTACTGAAAACATAATTGCATTGACCTACTCCCATACCATAACAATCTTTTCAGGTATCTCTGTTTTTCCAGCCCAGTTGTTATATTTAGCCGTAACTCTAGTAGAGCCAATTCTCCAGTGAACCCCCATGATGGCGCCAGCTATGGCTGCTGAGAGATTTGCGATGCAAAGCCTCTATAGGATAAAAACATTGACACATATTGCGCAACATAAGGACTGCGTGAAAATGTGTTTGCAAGTCGTCTGTGTCGCAGACTGACACAATGGAGTTTGATATTTTTAATGTGTGACAATGAAAGGATGTATATACCCAGGACACATATTCCTCTAGCTGTCGGCGCTACGTGTCAGCATGTCATGTCAGATTTTCAAAATGCTTCCTTTCAGCTACAGTAGGGATGCAGAGAGAGAGGGGGAAGAGAGAGAGAGAGAGAGGGGAGAGAGAGAGAGAGAGAGAGAGAGAGAGAGAGAGAGAGAGAGAGAGAGAGAGAGAGAGAGAGAGAGAGAGAGAGAGAGAGAGAGAGAGAGAGAGATCGCCGCCAGCCAGCCAGCCCGCCTGTGTCAGTAGCTATAACAGTCGTCTGGACGTCTGGCCCAATCAATACTCGGAGACAAGCATCTGCCCGGGTCTCCTATTACTGTACCTCTCTCCTCACAGCCTCCTCTGACCGCTCTGCAGACAGGCCGTGTGCTGCTGGTTCATATTGGCGGCAGGTCTTATCACAGAGCAACACAGGAAATGTGATGCCACGTACGGCGGCCGCTGACACTTTAATTTGTCACCGGCGATAGGGTTTGTCAAACTATTCCTGGAGTTCATCAGCCACCTGGCCTTATTTGCTCAGTCCGCAGATGATTTTTTAGCCCTCTTTGAGAAATACTCCTGAGCCGACACAATGACCTTGATGCTCAATCGCTGCATATTTTTCATTACGGCACAGTGGAGTGGCTGCCATGTTGTACTTCAATTCAAAACTATGCGCCGGGTACTGATGAACCTGGATGAGAGCTTTAAAAATGATCCGCCCTCAACATTTGACACCATCGCTTACTTCAAAAAGAGGGGTGACACGACTGCTTAGAGGTTGAAAGTATCTAGCAAGATGAAAGCGCACAAAAACACAAAAGACTAATTGAGAGGGAGCTACAAGCTTCTCCTTGGAATCAGTTTCTTTTGTGCAAGGCTACACAGATACATTAGACAGACACTCAGATAAACAGACAGGCAGATAAGCAGACAGATAGGTAGTTAGACAGACACTTCATTTCTGGAGGGGAATTTATGGGGAATATCTGAGTCAATATAGAGGGCAGAGACCAAATCACCAAAAATAGCTCCCTTGGTCTGGGAGGAAACTGAAGTTTTTCTAGGTTCAAATTGAGGGTCAAACTTCTTCCTGGGACTTTAGCTCTTAAATATTCAAAGCGTGACAAGAATCACTGTATTCGCCACAGTGCGAGCTCTGTTATGGTTATTTGTTTTTGAGTTAAGAATGTGTTTATCGCTCTAAATTTGATTGACTTAGCTGTTACGGGATGTGACAGCAAAACTTGAGTGTTAAATGCATTTTGAAGCTGCAGTTGATTTGTTTACATTAGTCGTGTTCGAAGCAAAATGGACCTACATTCAGAGCTGCAGATTATTTGCCATCTGTAAGTCTGAACCTTGAAAAAACCCTTGTGTATATACCCAAAGCTGATATACACAAGAAAATCCTGGATTTTGGTACGAGGTGGTGTAACTCAGGTTTCATTCTGAATCAAAACACCATGCTATCTTTCACTGGGATGTGCAATAGTGCAATGAGACAAATTACCTTCCATGTGAAAGCAACTGAGCGATGAAAGGCACTCTGCCTGAACTCTGAACCATGCGTGAGGAAGAACAGTTGCCATTTATCGTTTTATTGTTTGCTTATGCATGTGTTTGACAAACTATCATAGAATGAACCCAAGACCTATAAACACTAACTCCCTTAAATGTATACTGTTAAAGAGTATGGCTCTTTTTGTGCCCTAAATTTTTAAACTGTGTGGCCTGGCGCCCGTCCAAATCAAAACAAATCTTTTTGTAAAGGAATTGTAGCAAAGACCCATATTTACTTTCACTAGAAACAGGGGGAGGACTTTAAAAAACTGTCAAAACATTCCATTTAGAGCGACCCCTGGGCACTGGGGTTCATAAAACCCCAAACTAGCAGCTGATGCCTCATAAAGCGGGGCTGCAGTTTTAAGTATGGGACTAACACTACCCAGAGATATCAAGTGCCAATCAAAGAAGACTGGCATCTAAAGCCAGGTGCTGGTGTAGCTACAACCAAAATAACCGTTTTGTCTCGTGCCAATTTGTTATCCTGTGCAGCACTGGATGAAGTAATGTCTGACTGAAGAATTACATTAATCTCACCAGGCGATTAGATGTAAGTGTACGCTTAGAAACTGGACACATAGCATCCTTTATTGACTAACTGAATGCCAATTTAAAAAAAAAAAAAATTGGCAAAGGCAGCTCCAACAACTGTGTTCCATTGTATCACATTTATCAACTAAAACTGGCGGTGTTCAGGAACGAGCCATTTTTCATCTGCAGCAATCGGGCATTTGGAGATTCACTTTAATCTTGGTGATTTCATTTCCGAGCTTCTCTCAGTGATTTGGTGCTGCAGATGTCTTCTCTCTGTGCTTAAGCTCTATGGCCATATGCTACCGCCGCCCTGACCGTGACACAGAGGCTTTTTAATCAGCGCTCTCAATGACGGAGCACATTCTGTCCTTAAACCCGAAGCTTTGAGGCTCGCTCGAGCCGATATGTCT
This sequence comes from Centroberyx affinis, assembly GCF_046629955.1. Lineage (NCBI taxonomy): Eukaryota > Metazoa > Chordata > Actinopteri > Beryciformes > Berycidae > Centroberyx > Centroberyx affinis. The sequence continues at coordinate 40,656 of NW_027280920.1, read as the reverse complement.
CTCATTCTCCGAGCCTTTTGGCTGCAGCCAGGCCTGAGATCGCTACAATCTATTGCCATCTTGCAAAAAAATTCACTTCATAACTGTGCGGCTTTCTAATCCATTTGAGCTGGCTGGTTCCTGATACCGTCTACAACACTATTTCCTTTCCTCAGAGTGCACTTAGAAGAATCAAACCTTTCAGTCGATGAAATTGTCCCCTTCAGCCTCACTCAAACTATTCCTGGATAAGCCCAGTTTGAGCCGAGTCTAGCACAGTGGAAACGGAGCAGGATACCCGGGAAAAAGTTTAAGCACCTGGATTGGCCTACGGTGGAAACGGAGCTAATTTAATATCACATATGACATGTGGTCACTCCTTTCACATTATGCTCAGAAGCTAATTGGTGACGAGAAAGAAGAGATCATCAGAGTCCACCAATTATGTCATAAAAAAACACCATTTCACCTTGGCGAGTGTGTGCAGGGGGCAATGTCAAGATGACAAGTGCAAACAGCCAACGGCTAAAAATGGAGATTCTATTCAATCTCAAGCAGCTATTTTGGATGCCAGCCAACTGTCCGACTAGATCAATTTTAATTTGCTCAGGAGTTATCTGAAGGGTGAAAGTGACAGAACTTTAATGGGCAAATATGAACTTTATGATAATTGAATTAATTTGGGTTTTGCCCTCAAAGTAAACATTATTCAATAGCATAGAACATTACCATAAATTAAGTTTAATTCCAGACAAACTCTAAAATAGATTCAATATTCTGTGACCTTATAGTGTTGTTTAAGACAAAAATATATTCAACTGTTGACCCTCCGCTCATTTGAATTGCAATTATAAACAGCCTTGAGACAGCATTGGAGGGTTTCTTGACTTTCACTGCAACTTCCAAGTGATCTCGCCCTCATTATCTTAATTAGCTAAACGTTTTAAACCTGAGAGCGGGCATGAAATCACCTAGGGAGGAGAGGAATCAGGGTAAAGTAAAAAACACACAACCACAACACCCGAATCCCGTCCCCGACTCTGATGTCTCCATCCAGCCGTCACTGTGTGCATTTAGGCAGCATGGCATGCAGCAGGTTTCAGCCGTGTCTGCTGACATCGTCGAAGCTGTTATGCACTTTCAGAGGCATTTCTTTCCCATTATGGCAAGATGATTTATTTAAACTGCAGTTTTCGTTTTGCACTCAATGTTCTGGGAGTTTTTTTCTCTATGAATATGGCAAATGAAAACACAAGTCCTAGTTATGGGGGAGTGAGGCCTGCAGATTGTTTGTGCTGACAGTGGAAGAGCTGTTATCACAAAGGGAGTGCTGTTTTTCTCCTCACAGCTTGCCGGCTGTCTGTGTGTGTGTACGCATTTGTGTGTGTTCCTGTAACAAACTGGCTCCTGTCCAACATCTTGGAGTGTCTAATAGTGTGTGGACATCCCATAAAACATCCCATGCTGCGTGCGGTTCATACTTTTTTTTTTTTTTTTTTTCTCTTCTGAGCTGGCTAGTTTAACTAGCCCCGAGAAGTTGCATCACTTCGACATTCCCATGAGAGGATTATTAGCCGTTGATAAACATGAACCTCAGCAAAAAGTTCCTCTGAAGTCTAAACATTAGGCTGAGAGGCATGTTTCAGAGGAAAAGTCAATACGGTTCATTGGTGTTATAAAGCTCATTAACGCCACTGCTGAATAACAGCTCGAACACAGATCAATAAAATCGTTCTCTTCATTTCTTGAGAGAAAAACCCGCGGGGGGTGGGGGGGGGTCAACTATTCAGAAACTTTGCTCTTCTATTTTTTCGACACCATGTATCTTCCATGTTCTCTGGTGGCAGGAGGTGCTGGGGGAGCATCACAACTCCGACTCAGATGAGTCCACAGATGCCGGTTAGGAGGGTGGTTTTTGGGGGGTGGGAGGGGGGGAGTTGGGGGGGTCCTGGAGGATGCACCACATCTGCCGATCGATATCCCCAGCTTAGTGCTTGTGGGTTCATTGAATATTAAAAGGCACCGTGGGAAAGTTATCTTGTCACGTTCCTGGTGAGGTGAGCTAAAGCCAGCAATTATACCATGCTCCCGCCCACAGCGTTCACACAGGCTTTAATGAAAAGAAAATCTGATCTATTAAAGCTGAAAAAATTTTGCACTTAAAGCTGCACTAGAAAACTTTCCAACTTAGCACTCATCATGATGTTGGTAAACGTCACACAGCTCGCTCATGTTTACCAACCGGCCGGTCTGTGATGCTTTATACCAAAGGAAACCAAAGAGACGAGAGAGGAAAAGATCTAACGTTGGTGAGTCCAGCTTTCTCTGCTGCTGTTTAGGAGACAGTTTGGATTTCACCCTGAAGTTTCAATTCATCACTTCCTGTGGGTGGCAAAGTGACCGTTCCCAACAGCAGAATTTAATTTGGGAAAATAGGCGAACCTAGGGGTTTCAATTAGCAGGGATGAGACACTCTTCTCTGTTGCAGCCTCACTTTGTGATTCAGGCTAAGACGGGTGTATTTTTACATAAACATCTTGCCTAATGCAGCTTTAAAAAAAACACCCGATTGGCAAAATTTTCACATCCCCAGGACATAACCTAATGAGCAATGCCAGTCCTGGCAGACAAACTATGATCTTACCAGAAGTCATGTTAGAATGAAAAATCCCCCTGGGGATTTTAATCAAGCTCTAGCAGAGCCTCATGGGTAAACACTGTGAAGATGGCAGCTCTGTAAATAGCACAGCCTGGTTCCTGACATGTACAGTACCGCGCTGCTTGGTATGCGCCTCTATAGTATGTTCCTCTATGTTGAGGCCGTACCATTAGTCTGAGCTCTGTCTCTCTGTCAAAATCCCTCAGCATCCCTTCGCCTCTCCTCCAAGCGGAGCCGAGCGGAGAGCCTCTGACAGTTTGCGAGCGCCTCCGCTGCACACATCATTGATACTAATGGGGAGGGAAAGCCGGTGTAGGGTGGCATGTGTGTCAGAGTTCGCTGGTGTGTGTGTGTGTGTGTTTGTGTGTGTGTGTGTTTGTGCGTGGTGGGGGGGGGAGAGGTGCGCGAGTCAGGATTACACAAGTGGAGCATGTGTGGCTGCTCTGCGGCAGTGAGATCAATTCATGTCACTGCTGCAAACGCCGTGACAACCAGTCTCCTCCCCGTCACCATCTGCCTCCTCTGTGCCAATTTGTCACAGCACATCCAAGTGTGGCCATGCCCTCATTTAACATTGAGCAAGAGGACGACTCCGGGAAGAAAAGGAGGAAGAAAAGGAAGGAAGGAGAAAATAAGGGCAGTGACAAAGACTAGAAGCCTGGAAGGGAAGCGTGAGAGGGCAACCGGAGTTCAACACAGAGGGCAAAGACAGCGTGGTGAAGAAGTTTATACACGGGGCGTCCTGCTGGAGCAACATCCTTCTCTCTCTCCCAGTTTCTTTCATTCCTGTCTCTCTCTATGGTGAACTTTAAAGTAAAAAGGCAGACATGCCAAAAAATAATCTTTAAAAAAAAAATTGTAAGTCCTGAGACATCTGCGTTCTCAGTGTGGCACTGGTTTGGATTAATGTTTCCTTACTCTGGTAGCTGGAAAGACAGGTGCTAAAACTAGGCTCCTGCAGAGATGGTGGTGGGGTGCGGGGCGGGGTTAATGTATAATTGAAAACTGGGAGGAAAAAATAAAATAAAAAAATGAAAGTTCATGTTGAATCAGGAACCTCTCAACTATATCCACAGGAATGCATATTGAGCAAGCTTTTAATTCTGAAAACTGAAATATAAAAACTCTTAGGTCGATATCAATCAGGTTATGCACGGATGAGAGATGTGTAGCTTTTAGCTCGGTGCTTTTGCCTGCCAAGTTGTGGAAATTAGGCCAGAGGGCAGGATTTCCAACTTTCTGATATTCTTGGACTTGTAGTGTACACCGCAAAGTTTTTCAGCAAAGCATGTGAGATATGAACAAACGTCCATACATCCAAACTAGTGCTTCACACTGCCTATATTGTCAAGCGAGTGGGTGACAAGATATGAAAGCAATGCCAGTCAGTCTCTTTCTGCCTCTGTCTCTCTCTCTCTCTAACAGTTTTGGCATGACAATACCTCTATTCAGCTCAGCGGTCTGATCATGTTTCACGCCTATGCACCCACATTGACTGCTGCTCTCCCCGACCCCCCTCCCCCCTCCCCTTTGATACGTCTTTGTGTCATCAATAATGACAGGCAGAAAACGTCCGTCCACATCGGGACCCTCATGCCACCTCGGTGCCAGCGGCCCAGCTCAACACAACACCTAGCTCCAGTGTATTCTTTACACCCGACCTTCACGCCAAACTCTCATGTATTGTTCCCCCGCTGTCAGTGGGCAGCAATGCAAGTTGTGGGGTTTGTATTCACTTTGACTGACACACAATGCTCCACAATGGTCCCGTGTCGCATGTATACATGGCCAGCCAAAAGAGGGATCACAGTACAATGGCGGCGCTTTGAAAGGGGGTATGAATAGAGAGGTGATCCAACACGAGCCCTCGCACTGTCAAATCACCACAAATAAGAGCTCAGGGCTCCCGGGGACAAAACCCCCGCTAGAGCCAGAAAAACAACAGTGTTTTTGTTACATAAAGCATTTCAAAGTGTTTATTGGTCTACCTGGGTGGGTTAGGCAACGCTTTGATTGAAAGCTCTCAAGAGCCTTTTTGCCACTTTGGAAAAGCACTTCAAAATCATGACCAGCGCAGCCTTACACAATCAGCGATGGGTGTAATACGGAAAGGCTATTAGCAGGAACACGGCTCTCTCAGCATGATCACCCATTACTGTGGCCAATTTGAGCTTTGCAGGGTGTGAACTTCAAATTATAGCCCAAAAATGTAATGTGTCAGGATTCTCTTCATTCACCTTGATGACCCCGAGTTGGGTGGATATTCTTCTACTGAGTGGTATGAAGTATAATGTAGAAGTTTATAGCTAGGTAACTCAACTTAGGAAGAATGTTGGGTTATGATTACCACTTAGAGTTTCATTTTTAAAACAATACTATGACAAAAATGAAAACAACACAAAGGCTAGCCTAAAAATTACATAAAATAACTTTAAATTGTTTAAAATGTGATAAAACTTTCTTTCAGATTTTTTTTGCCAAATAGCCACTGATAGTTCTGGGGAACAAAAACTGCAAAAAGTTTTCTGTAGGACCTATTTTGCTGACACACAAGTTCCACTGCTCTCAAATGCTAAGGCAAAATTACATCGATGCACAAACAGTTGTCATCTGGCCATGTTTGGTAAAATGTGGTAAAATGTAAGGCAAACTTAACGATTGTAAATAATCAAGTTTTCACAAGGGTTTAGAGTGGTTATGATTGTGAATTTTATGCAAACTGGCATATAAATGACATAAAGCACTTTAAAATATAGTACTGGATCTGTAAAAAGTCAAGTAAGCTATGATTGCTCAAATTAATCGCCACTGATTTTTCAGTATTGGTACTCTGTGCATCATGAGTATAAGTATTTTTGGAGAATATTTTATAGATAGATGGACTATCTGGACATTGACTGTTTTAATCAACCACAAATACCAGAAGCAATCTGACAGTGTTTTGAGATTCTCTATTGATTCCTGAAGGAGAAATTAGCTTTGATTTTTGGTTTTCCACACTCCACTGGTCAAAGCTGCAGAACAGCTGGAGCTCATAGCTTTCAAGGTGAGAAATAAGAAATAAAACAGAACTTACAGTCAGGTTTTGTCACGTCCGACGCTCCACCTGATCTTTAGCTCCTCCCACTTCTCTCAGTAGACGACCTCAGCAGGGGGGGACGGGGTGTAGGAGGCGGGGCTTTGAAGATGGGGTTGGGGGGGGGGGGTGAAAACCCCCTTTGAGGCTCTCCCTCCAAAAAGTTCAGCAATCTTCAACAAACTTCCTGTGAGAGCAAACAAAGAAATCCTGAGTGTGGATAACAACAGGAGGGGAACAGCTGCACTGCAAACACACTGCTGAATAACCTCAGGGTTTTTTTTCTTCTTCTTTCGGTTAAGCGGGGCCGCTGACCCATGACTGAGGAAGAACACGGAGAGGAGGCTCTGTGTCCTCTTAGCGTAATCTCCTCAGTCGCTCGGCTGTCATAACATCACAGCTAACACAAGCGGAGAAGCCGTAAATAGAGCCAGATGTGCCGGGCTCGGGCTGCAGGCTGGAGAGGCCGATGATGGGAGAGGAGCCAAGGAGCTTTCAGACTCTGGGAGAAGACAACACTACGCACAAATCTTTTTTTCCTTCTGTAATATTAGGGCTGTTAAATATTTATATTGTAATATTAATATACCAATAATATAAATGTTTGCTTTGATTTTTACATGTTTGTATAAGTTTAAAAAGCACACCTAAGACGCCCATCTAACAGTGTACAGGTATGTACACATGTGCATGCTAAAGTGTGTGTGCAAGTCTATGCATATTGACTCCAAATATAGAAAGCCGAAGTTCATGTTTATTCAGCTCCCATATCCAGACCTCCACCCACAGACTCTTCGTGTCTATAAACCAAGTGTCAGCTATCTTACTGTAGACCAAATACACCTAGTGGCTTAACATGCCTACACTTACACTACACAGCGTGGGCACTCCATCCAAAAAATGTTTTCATAACCAACAATATGGAGGAATTGTTCTGCAGAGTAGCAGGACTACTTTACCTCAGGTTGTTTGTTGCAAAGTAAACAAAGCAGGAACCTTGTTACTTTTGTTCGTTGGGAACTTTTTACTTTTCTTTTTGGACTCTCCTGAACTTTTAAACTTTCTCATTCCCCTGAAGCGAGCCTCTGCTCTCCAGAGGCTCGTCCTCGCTGCACAGCAGGGGGTTAAGCCAGCGCCGCTCTGTCATCGCCTCACCTCACCGACTGTACTGTCATCGCCTAACCAGCCGGCCCAAAGAAAAACCACAGTCACACCGATGAGAATACATGACAAATGAACTTCCCGACAATCCATTCTTGCAAGTTCAGCACCCTCCCCCCACTCTCCCCCTCCAAACACACCCCCTCCCAGGTTGTCTCTAATGACCGGTGGTGACTAATGGCAAGTGGTCAATTGATTTTCTGCCACCAAGCTCACTCCCACCACACACACACACATACTTTTTCAACTACACCCACACACACCTACAGACTCCGGGGGGGAAGAGGTCGTGACCGCAAAGCGATTCCTCACATCCTTAGCCATGGATAAAGTATGTCCAGCTCACTGACTCACCCGCACAGCAGAGAGCAGATGAGTCGCATTGCTTTCCCAATCCCTCCTGAATGAGGCAGCTGACTGCAGCTGCTGTGAGCTCAGCGCCGCCGCCGGCTCCCCTCGCGGCCTCACGAAGCCAGCGAAGGGCTGTAAACGCTTAACAACCCCGGCGCTCTGCATATTAATTAGACCAGTGTGGGTGCCTTGGCACTCCGGCTTATGGTGACTTAACCTGTGTGGTGTAAAGGGAGGAGGTGGGAGGGTGGTGGGGGCTTCAGTGAGAACACATGGCTGATTGGTGGAAAGGTTATGGCCGCCGTGCCAAATGACACCAGGTCTCAGTCATGGGAAATGGCCTGGTGGAGTAAAGCGAGTGATGTCACCTCTAAAAACGTATTAAAAGACCGCCAGGCTCCATTACACACATCCTCTTCCACCTTCCCATACTTAGGACTTGCTGGTCGCATTATGGCAGGACACAGCCATTTTTATGTAAAAAAAAACAAAAAACACCATCACCAAATGTCCTGACAGCATGTTCTCAAAAACAACAACAACAACGCTGGATAACTAACATGATTAGCAGCCGCTGGCAGGGAGGTTGGATGAATTAGGGTCAGCAGATTCAGTTAAAGGGCACACAATGCAGCCTGTGTCTGGCGGATGGAGAGGCTAACAGCTAGCCATGAGCAAAGGGGATTTGTTCTTTTGCCCAGTTGTTTTTTTTCCTGTCCTGCACGGAGTAGCAATATCGATTTCAGTGAATGAGATCAGCTGGTGGGGGTCGTTATCAAGCTCCATAGCCTCAACTGCTGCGGCTATTAGACTGGGTGCTCATATAACGCCTGGGAGATGAAGGATAATGTAGCCGTGATTGTTTCATTGCCACACAGCTATCATTGTGGCCCAGTTTAAGTGGCGTCCTATAATTTCTAATCTCATTTTCTAGAAATAGTCCCACAGAGAGCCCCCCCTTATCCTGCCATAATAGTTTTGAGGTGAGCCCCATTAACCAAATGAGCTTTTCGGAGCACAACATTCCCATTAACACCACTCGCCATCCCTCATCTCCCTCACACACCTCCTCTTGGCTTCCCTGCAGACCCCACACACCACCAACTCAACATCTCCATTTCCACAAGTTTGCCTCCGCTCAAACCTCCCGTGAGCGAATTTGGTGTAATCCTTCCCTTGCCCAAATCGCCCTCAAGTCTTCTAAACAGATTCATTTCACACCCCGTCCTACACTCCCTCTCCATCGCTTACATCGTTTCCCCCCCTGGATATTTCCCAGTAGGCCCTGCAGTGCTCGCTGGGCTGCGGTGGTGATCAATGGCCCCTGGCCGCAGGCATTGGGGGGGCTCCGGGCTCCTGGAATGGAGGTATTAATAATGCAAGGTCCAGGCCTGTCATATCCTCCATTAGCACAGAGGAGGCGGGAGGCCCAACGGCTGATTGATTACTAATTAGATTAATTGCCGTCTTTTAGAAAGGGAGGAGAATGTAATAGACTGGAGGCTTGACAACTGCGAGGGTAGAGAAGCCCGGCCTGCTGAAAAATGTCCGCTGGGTCTTCTGTTGCCAGAAGAGGTTTATAGATTAGGAACGCTTGTTTCCTTTCTTCGATGAATGTGCGATTTGGGAGAAGAGCCTGTGTCTGCTTAAGAGTAATCAACAGGAATTCAATCAAAACTTGGCGGCTTATTGCTTGAAAGAAACGTGTAAGATATTGATCAAGTCTCTGCAGGCCGTTACCTACAATGCACATGCGTGAACAAAAAGAAAACAACTTAAATTTATTAACCACTGTGATTACTGAAGAAGACAAGATGTTATTTGAAGTTTTAATTTCAGACCATTTCCTCCTCCCATTTCCGCAGATGTGTCTTGTTAGCCGTCGCTATCTGGAAAACACAACATGATAAGGCCCAATCTCCAGATGTAGTGTAATGTGTGTAATGATAGTGTTGTTCAACAGAGCCATTTGCTAAAGGGAGCAGAGGTGTGTGGAGATTGAGTTCCACTTAATCTGCCTGCCGTCCTTTAGAGATAAAGCTAATAAACCGCATCAAAGCTGTGGCACACAGATTTGAGTCTGGGGGGAAAAGAGGAACTTCTCAAGGTGAGGCTGCTAAATGAACGGGGAAATATATATTCATCAGCATCTTTTCTTTTCTCACACAATCTGATTCTTGATGACTTTTAAATGTTGCCGTCTACTTCCACTACAGTCACATATGCAGATCAATGTATCACCTCAGGTTAGACTGATATATTGGTTTTGCCAATGTACAGGGCTGATATTCACCTTTAATTAAAAATTGGATATCAGCCAGTCAGCTTCATCCCCCTGATATGATGGATACAATGCAGTTTGATTGATTACATATTTATTGTATAATTTATCAGTACTAAACTGGTTGTCTAGGCCTTTTACTGAATTAATTCCAATTATTATCCTGGGTTTCCATGGAACATTTTAGTGTCTCATGGTCTCAATGCGGCTTTTCCAATAATAATTTCCGCTAATAATATAATTCCTGGAAAAAACATAGGCCTAATACTTGTAATTTTTGGTCAAGATATTGAATATCGGCACAAAATATCAGCAGTTTCAGTCCAAAGATATCGGCATAGGCCTTAAAAACCCATATCGGTCAAACATTAGTATCAACGTCACTGATGCATTTATGCAAAAATGTAAATCATGTGTTACTATTGACGACAAGTGGCTAGGCTGGCATGCATGTGTGAGTTTCTAGTGTCTAATTGTTGTGTGGCACATTGGTATGGCCACACTCATTACACACGCCTACACTCAACATAAATAGCCTCACACTTCCGAGGGGATAATGCCTCCCAAATAGGGAGCTGCATGCATTCGTCTCTCGCTCTGCCTCCTTCTGCACCAATAGACCATGGCGAGTCATATCCTGCTCCGCTGGTTCACGCCAACCTCGGGGGAGAAGGGTCCCAGCATGCAATGGTGCGTTCGGCGCGATCGCTGCGGCGTTTGCAACTTAGGGAAAAATGATTTATTTCAGAGGATGCCGGTAGATGAGACGCAATTGGTCCAAAATTACAAAGAAAGCTTAATATGCCGCAATGCAGTCCGTCGTCCGCATCCGTCTCCCAACTCTGACATAATGATGCCATCAGTAATGGGAGCCGGGCTGCCAACGACGCGCTCTGCAGAGGGGCTTCTCCGGGCTGCCAACGACGCGCTCTGCAGAGGGGCTTCTCCAGCGCGAGGCCCGCTTTTCCGGTCCTCTGTCTCTGACATGAATCATAAGGAGACCGGTCCTTATCAGTATTTTCGACAGCGAGAGGGGTCATTAAGCTTTCTTGTCACAAATGAGCTCTTCGGGGGCTGTCAGGATGAAGTGGAATATTAGACCTATTAATTATTCTGCTCTGTCATCCTGCTCAGAGGCAGTCCTGAATCTGTCCACCTCTTATCTAACCAAGTTCATCGCCGCTCTACTGTCAAACGCCTCAAGATGGTGGCTTGTTGGACCGCCATCAATGGAATCTATCGGCAAATCCGACACTCTCATCCAGCATTCACAAGCTGTCAAGAGTTGCTGTTGACTTTTTGATGCTGTTAGGGTTGTGATCAGGAATGGAAAATAAAGGCAAACGGAATCTCTCAGAGGGAGTTGTGAATCTAAAAATCCTAAATCCTAATCCTAATCCTAATTCTGGAAGATCACATCCCTGCTCTTTTGCTGCATTCACGTCACGTGGAAAACTGGTAGATATGAACTTCCTACTTGAAAATGCCATTCACCACAGCTGATAAACTGGGGAACTCGGGTCCCAATTTCTCTCACTTCCTGAATTTCGACATCACCAACAAGGAAATACCTGTACTCCAGTGTAGTTAATGGCAAATTTATGCCAAACAAAACAAATAAAGTTAGTGGTGTGAAATGATTTCCATCACAGAACTCATTCTGTGATCAAAACTCTTAAAAATACCATTGCAGGACACAAGTACTTCCTGGATTTTGTGGTTGATACGGCAAAACATGAACTCCAGTGCAGAGTCACTGAGTGGATTTGTGTTGAGTGTAAAAAAGCAGACCATAAATAAGTCTACAGAAAATGTCAATAATAGTGTTTGAAAGCTTCAAACACATGAACTCCTCCAAATCATTGCCTTCAACCATCGAGTTGTTCCTAAGTTTGGATGCAACTAGGGCTGGGAGATATTGACAAAATCTAAATATTTTTGACCCGATACCTCGATATCGATAATGTGACGATATTTTGGGGATAGCTATTGGTGCCTTCAGAAGGTATTTGCACATGAGAAAATTGTGAGAAGCATTAGTAGGCTAATGTGGATATGATGGCAAGGCAGGTAGAGGCACTCATTGTTCATTGCCCTGCCTGGTTAAATAAAATATATAAAATAAAATGCCTCAGCTAGAACAGTGAAAAAAGTTCAGAAAATTTTATGAGTGTAAAGGATAACTGTAACACAGCCTTTAAGAGCAGGAAAAGACAACATTTAAGCGGTATCACAATATTACGATAACCAAAATCCCAGAGGCTCTCTAGTGTGATATCGGCCAGCTTTAGACGCTACCGTCTTTAGCACCAGGTCCATCTGGGCTATATTATCACAACAAAGATGCAGAGGCAACAGTATGGAGGCAATACAACATCTTACACATCAATTTTGCAAAGATACTCTTCCATGCCTGTGTGAAATGTGTGTGCAGGTCGAGTTCCTCCTTCAGAAGTAAGACCTGTTTCTCTTTCTCTGTCTGCCTTCACTTCAGTCTTCCCATGCTCTGCACCTGCTCCCTCCAGCCCCCCCTCCGCTCCCCCCCTCCTTTCCTCCAGCTCTGCTCCCTCTCCTTTCTCCTTTCCTGAGTCCACGGCTGCCCCCCCGCCACCTCCTCCTCCCGGCCCCCGTGGCTCGCTGCAGTGATGACATGCTGCGCTAATTGAAAGCGACCCTGACTCGTCCTTTTTGCGAGCCGCTCCTGGCTGATGCCCCGTTGTTTTTCCCTCCGTTGGCGGTTGACAACTGGCCTTTCGGCTGCGGCGCTCTGCGGTGCGAACTCTGACCTCACCGCGCCGGCCTCTCGCCCGTCTCCCCCAGCAGACATTATACCACGGCCAAACCCACACAGAGGAGTAGAGACTGCAGACTTGCACTTTTTTTTTTTTTTTTTCCTTGTGCAGCCTGGCTCAGAGGTGCAACACAGTTCGCCTAAATTGTTCTGGTGAGAATTGCTCCTGAATAAATGAAGGCAGTCCGCTAGATGTAACAAAGCTGCTTTTTGTTGCGCTCTTACATTCAACTAAACATGATGCTTAATATTGCTTCCACACTAAACAGAGGTTTACAATTTGAAATTCAATGAAGATGTAAACAATTGCGAGCCGTCTTTCCTCGAGCGCACGCCGCAAACCACTGAAGGACAAAAGCACAAACGCTAACCTAATAGATGAGCTACAGCTGCAGCACAGACAACATGATTAGATTCCCGACTCGTGCTTAATTCCTTTATCAAAAAGCAGTGATATTCCACTAAAACAAAACGCGTGTACCTGCAGTGTTTCCAATAGAGGTGGGCTGCTCTTATCACCCTTACCGAACAGGACTGGGACCCATAATGTAATAGCCTGGCAGCGCGCTCATAAATCACCTGGAGAGGCTGCATGCCACATGCACTGACACTCCCAATCTGCCCCTGTGTCTTTATTAAAGAGCACATTATACTGAAAAGCGCCTTCCGTGCCGCAGCCGCTCTCCTATAACCTCCTGAAATCATACATTTATGCACGCAAATACATTCCACTGTGGGCACAAATACATTTCTGTGTGTGTGTGTGTGTGTGTGTGTGTGTGTGTGTGTGTGTGTGTGTGTGTGAGAGGGAGAGAGAGAGAGCGAGAGAGACAAACATATAGACAGAGAGAAAGAGACAGAGAAAGACAGAGAGAGAAAGAGACAGAAGAGAGAGAGACACACAGAGAGAGAGAGACAAACATATAGACAGAGAGAAAGAGACAGAGAAAGACAGAGAGAGAAAGAGACAGAAAGAGAGAGACACACAGAGAGACACACAGAGAGAGAGAGAGAGAGAGAGAGAGAGAGAGAGAGAGAGAGAGAGAGAGAGAGAGAGAGAAAGAGAGAGACACACAGAGAGAGAGAGAGAGAGAGAGAGAGAGAGAGCGAGCCGCGTTGCTTTCATATCTTGTCACCCACCCTCTTCACAATTACAGCAATTGTCCTCCTCCCACTGTGAGTGACGCATCAATTTGGATGTATGAATGTCTATTCATATCACACTTGCTTTATTGAAATTCTTTGTTGTGTACACCGTTTGTCCAAGAACATCTGTGTGCGTGTGTGTGTGTGTGCGTGTGTGTATTCTGCTTTGTTTGTGTCTCTGCTGTATTGTTTGTGTCTGTCCAGTCACTCTGACAGCTAAATTGGAAAATGTCAAATGTAAACATCGTGTGAGTTGACAAAGAATAGCGATGATGCAGAGAAGTGCTATGAGTTTGAGCACTATATGTTGAGAGAGAGGAGACACTGAGCCCTTCAACACCCTCTGGATCAACTATTTGTCTTTATGCCCCTCCTCCTCTCAGCTGCTACTGCTGAGGTTCCCTTGAGCAAGGCACTTAAATGGATGACGGGTCCTTTATGGAGCCGCTGAGCAAAACGGACAAACTCCCACGTGCGAATGTGTGAACCTTGGGGCATTGCCGAGTGTGCATGTTTTGATTTGATCTGGCTCTCTTTCAGCCTGAGGGCCAATCTTCCAAGAGCCAACGCATTAAAAAACACTTGTACATATAAAAATCAACAGAGAGAGAGAAAGAGAGAGTGAGAGAGAGAGAGAGAGAGAGAGCAAGAAAGAAAAAAAATAAACATAGCAACAGAAAGCAATAATGAAAAGACAATGTTAGTGACATGAATTCCAGATTTTTATGGTCCTGTAGATCAGTGATTCTCAACCTTTTCATATCAAGGACCCTAATTTAGTCCACATTAGGGCCACGGACCCCCATTTGATGAGATTTAGTCTCTGACCCAAATCAGAGAATATTTTTATTGCTAGATATGATTTTGTCCAGAATACTATGACTATCTGTGTTGTAGGTAGAGAGATAACTATGATCAAAACAGTCATTCTTCTACCGTCTCTAATTGTGTTAACTTCTTATAAATGACGTAAAGGTGAAGTTTAACAATTCATCAGTTTGCTGGGGAACCCCTGGAGCCCCCTCAAGGACCCCTGGTGGTCCCCGGACCCCAGGTTGAGAACCGCTGCTGTAGATGAATGTCTGTCTTCCCATTTCAGTGTTTATCCTCGGTAAAACTCAGTGATTCTTGTGTCTGCATCTTGTATTAATAGAGTGGTTGTGTCCTATAGGGATTAGTCTAAAATAGATATTTATGGGTCTATTAGATCTTAGAATTTTTTCTAATAACATAAATGATTGTTCCTTAACTGCACTCTCAACTACAGGCTCTTTCACTTCTCTTTACTTACCTGGATAAGGTTAAAACAAAAAGTGAAAGTGATCTGACTTCAGATAGACAACACACTTCGGAAAGCCACAATACAGAAAAAATAACGAACAAGGCCTCAAAGATACACAGTATGTTGTCATCTTATATTTTCTTGCCCCAGTCTTTGAAGCCTTACATACTTTACACTCATACTGAATCACACTGTGATGCTGTTAGTGTACAATGGCTCTAGTCATCCATTAGAGCCTGAAGAACTTTAATTTCCAACTTCTCCAGGGTTACAGTTCTCAAAATAAAACATCTGATATATGCATCTCAGAACATAAACTCGATATACATGAGAAGAAAAAAAAAAAAAACTTCCTTTGAACCCAAATGCATTGCCTGCTCACTGAGTTATATAGGACAAGGCAAATCAGCAAGGCTTCAAACATGTACAGCATGTTGTCATCTTACATTTTTTTCTGTCAGCATTTGAAGTTATGAGGTCAGCTTTTACATTCTTTGCTGATAGTGGATTTAATTACAGATTCCTGTAATCACTGTTATTGTCAGCGTACCATGGCTCTACACAGCCTGAAGAACTTTACAAAATTCTGCAGGGTTAAGTCTCAAAAAACAAAAGCATATGGATATGTACACTTGATATACAAGGGAAGCACAAACCCTCTTGAATCAGCAAAGTGTTTAAATCTAGTTGTAAAATCACTGTCCGCTCTCTGAGCTATACGAGTATTTGTGCCAACTAAACGTGACAAAAAATTCAGCAGGCTGCCACTGTGCTCCGAACCAAAATCATGCAAATCATGTACAGGGAAAACACTAAATCCCTTTTTCCCCTGAATTCTTGCACACACACACACACACACACACACAAGACGTGCCCGCCCCTCGGTAAACACCAGCGGCACAACACGACCTGCACAGCAAGCCTCGCTGCCGAGAGACAGCACTGTAAACAAGTCACATACTCTCAAAATAGAAATTGTTATACTGTAGAAATACAACGCGGAGGATGGGGACGGAACAAAGACACGAGTCAGGACTGGTTCTTTTGGGGGTTTTCTTCTCCAAACTCCTGTGGCTGTAATCTTGCCGGTGGGAGCGGACCAAGGAAAACTTCCTCGCCCACACAGCTGCTGATGTAGATCTCTGCAGCTGCGTTCACACTGCGGCTCAAACTGTCCCAATTCTGATTTGTTTTTTTATGCACATGTGACTCAGGCTGGGCGATACTGACAAAATCAAATATCATGATATTGTAGACCGAATACTTTCGATTATGTGACGATACTTAAGGATGAGTATTCGTGCTTTCATGAGATATTTACACACAAGAATATTTTGAAAATTAGTAATGATCATTAGTAATCAGTAATGTGTAATCAGTAATAGTAGTATGGATATGATGAGCAGGTAAAGCCAGTCATTCATTTTGTTCATTTTACTCCAGAACCGGCTAATAAGTTCAGAAAAGTGTATAACTTTATTGTAACACAGCTTTTAAGACCAGGAAGAAGTGACGTTAAAGTTGTTTCACAACATTACGAATGAACCAAAATCCCAGACGATATTTAGTCTCATATCACGATATCGATATTATACAATATATCGCCCAGCCCTACATGTGCGTCAGATCTGATGTTGTCTCGTCAGTGTGAACCGCAAAAAGCTACACAGTCACATTTTTTCAGTTCCAGTTTGCACCACATATTGGATATGTGCTACAAAACTGGATCCTGATGCATGCGACCAACATGTGACTTGTACTCGAAAGCTCAAAGTGGAACATGTCAAAGTCGCCGTGACAATCAGTCAACCTTACCTGAGACAACTGTCACAACTTTGTCACCCACGGCAGCTCGACTGAGCCAACATTGACACAGAAGATGAAGACGAGACACGATGCAAAGAAAGAGAAATAGCAAACTTGATTGGCATTTGGGGAGACGCCTCGATTCAGTCAAAGCTCAAAGGAACATACTGTAACTGAAATGTGTTTGAAATTGTTATTGTTACTCTGCATTTGACATGGCAGATGTATTGGTATCATATTGGTAGATTAGGCTGTTACGTCTTGCTAAAATCTGCTTTTGTGTGTCTTGTGCTTCTCCTTTATCTTTCTGTTCTATGGCTGATTGTTGATCAGTTAGATCTAGTTAAGCTCTTTCTCTGTAAAGTCCTGTGAGACATGCATGAGATAAAGGGCTATAGAAATGAACAAACTTGAACTTGAATCTGATATGGGTTTCATCCTAGATTACATCATCCAAAAACACAGCCCAAGCCCTACCCTTCTACCCATGCTCACCTGCATCAACACCACACTTCCTCCCACCGTGGAAACCTGGGCACAAAGTGGGGCGAGGGTGGGGTGGGGTGGGGTGGGGTGGGGGTTTTGGGGGGGCAGTTGGTGGGACGGCTGGGCGGCTGTCTGCTCCCGCTGCACACGCCGTAGCCTGACAGCGCAGATCAAACGCAGTCGCGGCACAGCAGTCGAGGCAGAGCCGGCGTTGTTATCTTGTCTGATGTGGAACACGCGACACGCAGACGCACAGCGAAAGAGAACGAAGCAGACAGGTAATCCAGGATTAGAGCGCAGACATGTCATTTCCGTGGACGTGTTATTCGCTGCACTATCGTCTTTTGTGAAACGCGGGGTGCAACCTCATCTGTCCCCTCCATACTCTCCTCTGGCACCCATCAATGGAGTGCCGTGGACCAGCATAGACGACGAGATAATGAGCTCCCGTTGCCTTGTCAACGCTATCCCTTTTTTTTTTTTCGACAGCCACACTCTTAAGCTCCCGTTCGCCTGTTTCCCGGTGCGCAGAGCTCTTCAGTAAACAAGGCATCTAGGTGGCAGATGAAATTTCATATTGTCTGAAAATCCCTCCGATAGGCAACCGCACATGGACACTCCATCCATGACGAGATCCGCGTTTTCTGGGGGGAAATTTTATTACTTTCGAGGTTATATAGAGAAATGATGATTACTTTTTACGGCGAGACGATTGTAAGAGGATAATGTCAAATGCAGTTCAAGATAAAGGTCAAAGTTCACCTAAGATTTGAATACAGCAGTGACAGATAAAGCCTTTTATTTCCAAGGTAGCAGAAAACCCTCGGGCCAACTCATCTAGAGTGACAAAAACTGTCCTGCACCCAACTAGGTGACTCATAAAAGCCATTTACATGAGAAAAAAAAGGCATTGTTCAAATTATATTTCACTTTGGAGGAACGTCGTTAATTTTGAGGACTCAGGAGTTCAGCGGCCCCAGGCATGTGTACGTTCCTAATTTGGTTCTAGTTTGAAAGCCTACTTTTTATAAATTTTATACATATATGACCTAGACAATGCGGTCCGTGATCATATTTTTCTCTGTGTTAATGGTTTGTATTTTCAATACCTATTCTGGCCTGTTTTGCAATTACTGATAATGACAGTTAGTAAAAAAAACAAACCTAAAAAAGCCTGTGACTTCAGATTCAAAGCAGAGAGTAATGTCAAATGTTAATCGTTCATACACCCACACAGATATGGCTTGGAAATAGTGAAAATGTTCCACAAAAGCAAAGCAAAAACACTAATTATGAATAATTACTTACTCGACGGCCATCTTCAGCGCTGCAACCCCGCTTCAAGTCACAGATGAAAGCCCAAAACACAAGTTATATTGCAAAAGTCTTATTCACGAGGAGCGGTTTCCCTTCTGGTTTTAGCTTCAAGCGCTTCACTTTATCTCTCATCATCAAACACGGTCTGTTTGAAGAAGAGCGGGGTCACATTCCTCACGCAGACTCTGAATGTGGATCATGACATTTCCTGTAGAGTGGCATTCTCTCCTCTACCCATGTGTCAGTGAAGTGTCAGCCACAACGGTGAGAGATTCCAAAACAAACACACACACACACACACAAAACTAGAAAAGTTGTTTAGCAGCGTGACGTATGCTGCTCTGTCTACTATGATGAAATAAATTCCTTTTAACTCAAACTCCAGACGCTTCTCCATCTGTTTTGTTTACCAGCTGTAATCACATCAGTGCTTCAAAATAAGTTCTGAAATCTCAGCAATTGCACAATTTAGGCCGGAGATTTTGAGCCTCCTTCCTGCATGGTGAAACGCTTCCCCATGCCCGTCTGTTCTGCTTCCAGACTCCCAACTCTTGTGCAAGCATTCGACAAGCATACGAGACCTGTTTTGTCTGGACTTAACATTCTTTCATTGCTTAAGTGATCCTAACCAACTGCGTTGTTAAATAAAACATGTACTAAAACGGTCAGGTTCCCCTCTCAATATTTACATGGCATCAATCCACTTTTCACTTTGTCTTAAAAAGGAAGCCTAACTGGAGTAAGAACGAGGTAAAGATGCAAAACTCTGACTTGATTTCAAACACATGCCTCTAAACATCCCTTGGTATTCAATGTTATTTTACAGTAACTGTAGCACTGATCATCTTCCAGAGTTCTGGCACTGCGTTTAGATAAGCTAATGTTTCTCTCTCCCTCCCCCCCTCCTCTCTCCCTCCCAACTGACTCTTATTTCTGTTTGAACAAAAAAAAACGATATTTCCTTTCCTTTACAAAAGCAGCTGCTAAAACAAAGACACGCACACACAAAAAAAAGGAAAACACAGCACTTGCTGATGTCTAGAAAAACACAGTTTCTTCTCTATGGAGCCCAGTTAACTAAGGCAGGCAGGCTAACCTCTCACCTAGTGCTGTTGGAGAAGCTTAAAAAATAGTTTTGTATAGTCCTCGCAGTGAAATTCAGATTCCAAATCAAATCATCCGAAATTGGTACAAATCCAGTGAGAGAAGGAGAGCTGTTCAAAAAGAGAGCATTAAGATATGAGGGAGAAAATGTTCTACACCACAGAGTGTAAGAACTGAGGCTTCACAGACGTTTTAATTTAGCAGCTGTGGGTGTGAGGAGGCCTCGTTCCAAAAACTGCTCAACTTTGTCCCTATTCCAATGCGAATCATGACATCACCATTGACAAAGCGCAACTGTAAACACTGGGCGGTAAATACATAATGCCAGTCAAAGCACTCATTCTCAACTCCCACAGAGCCTTTTGCAAATTGCATGACTCATGAGCGACAGAGAAATGAAAAAAGACAGGCCGACCCCTTCATGTTGCTTTGGAGGGTTTGTTCATTAATGACTGGGGCCAGGCCCTATGTCAACAAGACGGTTGGATGAATGGTTGCAGCAGGGCCAGAAGGGACTCGGGGTGGTGCTAACACCCACTGCCACGCCGCGGCCTGGCACCGGCCTGCGCTTTGGAAGGGACACTCATGGAAATCAGTGGGGCTTGGCCGGGCTTCACTCCTGCCTTGGCCCGCTAATGGCGTCCCAAGTTCGGGTCTGCCATTTGTCAGCTTGACTGATGTCCGAGCCACGAGGATCAATCTCTTTCCATCATCCATCTCTCCACCATCAGAGGAAAAGTACAGCACTCCGTAATGTTGGCCGGAGCAGCATGGATATGCTCCCAGAACCAAACTCCCATAATGAATGCAAACACAAAAAACACTTAAGCCTCTGACTTGCAGGTAGACAGTGTACTTGCTATAGTGAGGATAAAGGAATAAATTTACTGCAGAATTGACCTAAAAAAAAAAACTAAAGGAAAACTTGGCAAACTCATTTTGTACCTAATACAAGAGCATCAGACACGGCCAAAAAACACAGAAAGCAAGACGGTCTGTTGAGATAGGCTGTTCCTATTCTTGGAATGCTTTCAGCGGTCTATGAAAACCAGGGGTCCGTCTCTCCTCTCTCGCTACATTAAGTGATTCTTATTGAAGCCTAGCAAACAGGACCCAAACAGGAAACGCTAAACCACCCGAGAAGAGACAGAGAAAAAGTAAGATAGGGATTGTGCCTCTTTGAGTGAGTGAAAGAGTCAGAGAATGAGGTGGGTGAGTGAATATAAAGCAGTAAATAAAAACAAAAAAGAAAACCCAGACATAAAGGCAGAGTTGTGGAGGTAAAGAGTGAAAGGAGCAGCTGAAAGCGGCTGCTGGGCCTCAGGTGAGGCCTGTGGTGGGTCATTTCACCGCCCTGCAGCCTGACTAACACTGACAGGTCAGCTGGAAGACTCGCTGCCAAGAGAAACCCTCAACGGAAAGAACGGGGCAGAGGGCTGCGCCTGAAAACACACACACACCACACACACACACGTACATGCACATACACACACCTCTCTGCCCGCACGGCAAAACAATTTCCTTTTCAATCTGCCGCACAATAACTGAGCCACTGTTTATTGACCTTTTGCATGGCGCTTTTCACCAGGCAATCGCTTCTTTGGCTCCAGGTACAGAAATATACCCCGCACCCCTCGGCTTGGTGCTGTAAATTCACCATCTTTCAGCTGGCGAACACGGCTAACCCCACTCCAGCATCCAGATCAGGATGAGCGGCGAGCGCCTGAGGGAGGAAGCAACCCCCCCGACTGTCACTTTGATTGGATCATCAAAGAAGACAATGTGATGTTATAACTATCATTAGTGCAGCAACAAATCAATTAAAGGCAATCATAGCACTAAAGCCCCATGTATACACGAGCGCCTAAGAGGCATAAGCTTATGCAGTCTGTGCTCACAACATAACATTTGATGGTCACAGCCTCGCTCAGGCTGGAACCAGGCCAACACTGTCCGCTTTAATAGCCAAAAAATGTTGGCTGTGAATTCCCTGAACTTAAGATAATGTCCTTGGGACAGAGCCATTACAGCGTCTCAAACACACTGACACAGGGAGCAAGTTCACCACTCAAAATGGTTTAATTCTTTGAGAGTTTTACACTCACTTTATCACTGTTTATTTAAAGGAGATTTGGATACTCTCCATCCTTCCCGGGGATGAGAATTAGAGTCGGTGAAGCGGTCACGGTGGCTCCGTTGCAGTGGCAACCTTCCGTCGCCGAGTGAATAACGGTGACAGTGCGAGTCCCATTTGGCTGACGAGCAGCAGGGAAGCAGGTGGGCAGGCTGAGGCTTATCTGCCAAAACAGCCGGGGTGCACCACACCTCCCACAGCAAGCACCGCCGCGACTCAACGACCACACGCAGAGAGAATGAGAGGGTAGCAACGGGAAGAGATAGAGGAGAGAACAGGGTGGTGGAGAGAGAGTCTCAGGGATGTGATCAGTAGCACAAAATAAGCAGGGGAACCATTAAGTCCCATGAGTAATAAAAGGGTGTTGTTTGTCCCAAAAACCTGAAATCCTGAGAAAAAAACATAAAAACACTCAGAGGTTGTAGAGGAAGAAAAAGAAGGAGGGAGAAGATGGATAACATGAGATGCAGCATGGGAAGTGGAGGGAGCAAGAACAAAAACAGAGAATGAAAGCAGACAGAGTAGAAGGAGAAGGAGAACAGAAAGGAAGGAAATGGAAAAAAACAAAACCCAAATCACACTTTCCTCTCCTGCTCTCTCTAGCTGCGTCACCTGGAGATTACACCGGCCTTGTTCCAGCACATTTCGCTCGCTTCGCCCCATAACCCCCTCTGCTCCGGTCTCACCAGAGCCGACCCGCTCCGATGCAACACATCCGCAATACACCGCCGTTCCATCGGGGGGCGTCGCACTTTGCACAAACTCGTCTCCGGGGCTCGGGAGGTGTTGACTAAGCAACGCTGGGCCCGCTGTCGGGGAGCGACGCCGGGGCTTTTGTGAAGGAAGTGTGAATGCGAGATCCCAGGTGTCGCTTTAATTGAGACCTTGATATTGCTGTCTGAGCGAAACTATAAAATTGTGGGGCGTATACGGTAACTTTATACCTGTGTGTGTGAACAGCTGATTACACAGTGGGGATAACTTTGAAGCTGCTCCGAACACAAAACAAGGACTTTATCACCTTAAATGTTTAATTAATCCGCTCCCAGGTCACGTTCTTCATCCCACAGCGGCTCAGCAGTCTCCGAACAGCTTAACGAGAGAAAACGCTCTGTCTCCCGCTCCGTCTGCCGCATCTAAACAGAGGCTCCTCTTTCTGCCATATAATGGAATTACAGCGGTCCCCCCTTCTGATTGATGAAAGTGCCACGTCTGCAAGCGCCTCTTTTACATAGCGGAGAGCCTCCCCTGCAGCCCGCAATTCATCATCTGACAGTGGGATGGGTCCATTCATCTTAATGCATGCCAGGCCCAAACGCTGGGTCCCAGGTCACACACTGCTGCCATGAATCCCCCCTGTCTGACTCATAAAGAGGAGTTGAGAAGGCATCAAAAGGTTTTTAAACTCGCTGGGGATCTTTTTTTTTTTTTTTGGGGGGGGGGGGGGGGGGGGGGGGATATCAGGATAGCAATACTAACAGCTGACATTGGCCTAAATCGGCTTATTAACAGTGTCTGGATGCATTGAGCTTATACACCAACTGATGATATCCAACAGTGTAAGAGTATGCGAGGTAGAGCTGGGTGATATAGCGATATATTATCGATATTGTGATATCAGACTAGGGATCCTCTGGGATTTTCATCATAATATCGTGATAAAGTATAAAATTTAAAATTAAATTAAATGTTGTCTTTTCCTGGTGTCTTTTCCTGGTCTTTAAAGGAAGGTTATCTTTTACAGTTCTACAATTGTTTGTACTTATTTGACTGTTATTTGACTGTTTTTTGTACTTATTTGACCTATTTGACTGTTTGAGTGACTTTCTCAAAATTTTCTTAGGTGTAAATATCTTCTGAAAGCATCAAAATATCGTCACATTATCAATATTGAGGTATTGGGTCAAAAATATTGTGGTATTTGATTTAGTCAGTATCGCCCAGCCCTAATTCGAGGGTGGATTATTCCTTTAATACATGCAGGCTCTTTCCAAATAGACTAAACAGGTGAATCCAGGTGAAAGCTATGATCCTTTACTGATTTCAATTGTTAAATCCACTTCAGTCATAAAGGGGGATGAAGATGAAAGGGAGGAGAGTTTTAAGCCTTGAAGGTAACCGATATATGAACTGCGAAACACAGAAGGAACTCTTATATAACTATTGAAAAGGAAGGTGGTCCTATTATTACGAAACTCTCTGTGTCAGATTGTCTTGTTATACGTACCTCCCATATCTCTCTCTCGCTGGACTAGTGACCTGGAAATATGCGGGTTCACCATCAGTGTGAAAGTCGACCCCACAAACTGACCCTGGTCAAGATCAGGGTTGAGAGCCGGGTCAAACTCCGCTTCCCCTTGGTGTGAAAGTTGTGTGACCCGTGTCACTGTGTGTCAGGAGCGTCATGTCACCCGCCGCGATGAAAACAGAAACATAAACATGTCTGCTTTTGATGACATTGTGAGGTGATAGCATATAGGACATTCCTGTGTGCGAGGCTCAGTGTGAATTGACTCCTACACATCAGGATGCAGATCAGTATACAGCAATATTGCAAGGGTGAGTGTGTGAGAAGGGTATAAGTCACAATATCATGCCCTGACAAGAAGATCCCATTGACTTTTGGTGCAATGTGGTGTAAGCAACACATGAATTTTCAAAATGTATGAACTCAAGGCATCTCTTCCAAATCATAACACCAAATCTATGCAATTATTAACTGTCTATGGACAATTACAAGTGTAGCTGTGACGAGGGAAATGTCCCAAGGAGTGAAATTAGTTCTACCCCTGACAAATCTTGATATTTTCCCCACTTTAGCTTCTCCATCACACTGCAAAGCATGTACGATAACAGCATAAACAGGGAGCAGTAAGCTCAACAGAGCTGTAAGATAAATCTATAGCCTAACACAGTTCTTATAAAACACATGAACCCGTCTAGATATCCATGATGTGGTGAATCAGAGAGACAGTACCGCTACAAAGCGTGAGCCACTGCTAACAATCTTCACAGGGAAGGAAGAGAAAATGGCCGTGAAGAGTGTAATTAAATAAATCCTGGGGTATTTCATAGGATAGTGCACAGCGTGACTGTTCCTGCGACCTATGGCACTGAATAACAACGATGCTTAAGCAAAGTGTTTGCCTCAGCAAGTGTGCAAATACTTCTTTATTTTCTTGCTTTTCTCGCTCCTCCTGGCTTGTCGGCGGGGGTAATTGGCATGCACGCCCCGGCAGGGCGCGGGACGAGCCAGGTCTCCAGTTTGTGGCACAAAGCACAACGGCTCTGCTGTGCCCACAAAATTTGTTTAAAGCTATGATTCAGCAACAGGCTGAGACCTGTACCGCTCTCCACTGATGCCATCCATCACTGCAAATCCATTTCTCTGGCAGAGAACAACTGAGCCACACCATCTCCACTCCTCCACCCCACCCCACCCCACCCCAACCACTACATTAACACCCCCCCCACACACACACACTTAACTTCACAGAGAACAGCAGGGAGGGGGAATATTAGAGTAGGGTTGTACCGATATGGGTTTTTGAAGGCCAATACCAACATTTTTACACTGCAGTCACCAATATGTTCTGCAAATGTTCAAGATCTTTCAATTTTTATGCCAAAAAGTTTTCACTTTTCTTTTCTTTCTTTCTTATAGTCAGGGTGGAAAAGCCTCTGAAACAGCATGTAGAGCATCATGGGACACTAAAACTCTCCACTGAAACCCAGACTAAAGAAATGACTTTAGTGTTAGCAGCTCTTCAAGGCAGAGTGACACACCACACCTATTCAATGATAGGGAAAATATGGATACTTTAAGGTCTTTAGATGAAGAATTACTTTACAAAAACATAACTGAAGAAATACACTACCAGTCAAACGTTTGGACAGACCATATTTTTCTTTATTTTTACTATTTTACACATTTTAGAATAATAGTAAAGTCATCAAAAAAGTGTCTTTTATTTTAGATTCTTTAAAGTAGTCACCCCTTTGCCTTGATGGAAAGGCAAAGGCTTTGGAAAGAAATTCATACACAGGCATCAACTTCACTATTTATATTTGTCTAAGAAACACATTTCAAGAATTTAAGCATAAGCCTTTAGATCAAAATGGCTTTAAGAGAATGAAAAACATAGAACATTCAATCAGGTGTGTCCAAACTTTTGACTGGTAGTGTATGTACACAAACCAAAACGTGTAGGCTAAAGAAAATAAAATTCCATTGCAGGTTTCACAGACAGTTTTTATGTAGCTCTGGTCAGGGGGGAACCTCCATCACATCTCACATCACATCTCTACATATATATATATCCGCAAATCAGTTCACCAGTCTAACCCCACTAAAAAGGGCCGGGGGTTTGGAGTGGGAGTGGAGGTGAGGATCGAGCGAGCTACCATCCATCCTAATGCGAAGGAGTCAAGCTGACGTGGGAGGGAAGACAGTGGCCGGGATAAGGGGATGGAGCTGAGGACGGGGGGGGGGCGAAGGGGGCGAGGGGGCGCCGGCTGATCGAATCTTCTCATTAACTTTGCCCAGGCCCGAGGAGAGCTGGAGGATGAGAGGAGGAAGGGAGGGAGGGAGGGAGGATCGTTTTAATGAAGACTCCTGCCGCGAGGGTTCGTCTCGCCTACTGCGCGGCCCTGTGAGTAAGCCTGGCAGACAGATGGGCCGAGGAATTGATCAGTGGAGACGGTCCGCAGAGACCCGCGCAGACTGAGAGGCTGTGTTTTAGCCGAGGTGGAGTACACAATCAAGGATATCAAAGACGATGAAATGTCACCGGAATTGACTACCAGTGGGGAAAACTCCAATGGCGCTCGCTGCAAAGACGCAAAACGCGCAGAAGCACATGATCCAAATTGGAGGTTTATTTGAAGTGATAGCAAGGGAGGGGCCGCCGGAACATCAAAACCACTTCTGCTTATTATTTATCAGACTGTCATGGCTCGTAGGCTGCACAGAGCGAAGACTGCAAAAGCAATCCTTGAAGAGAAACGCCAAGGCCGCTGGTTCTGAAGCTGCAGACATCTAGAAATAGAGGCTATTTGGTATCCTGGCCCCTTGTCTCTCCGCTGTCCTTCTGAGAGCTGTCCCACTTTCTGCCCAGTCTCTGTGTGGCATCTATCTTTCACAGGAGTGACAGCGGCCCCCCAACCCGGCTCCGCCACTCTCATTTTCACCGTCTTTTGTTCCAGGCTTTGAGATTAAGCCCAGCACCACAAGCCCTGCAATTCTGCCATCTCCACAAGCTCGATACTTGCCTGCACTGCTGATAAGCAGTCAAACACAAACGTGGTGGAAAAGGCAATACACCAAAAACACACATGTTGACACCAGGAGGAGGTCGATTTTTTCTTTGGTTCATCTTTGGTATTGGTCTTTGAGAATTCTGAATCAAACATGGTGTACTGGGAGTAGAGCTTCAAAGTGTAGCCTAAAGTGTAGCCTAACATTTGGTTAACTTTCAAGAACCACTGCTAATAATAAATATATTTCTATAGCCCTCTTCTGCTTAAAAATAAAAAAGGGACAGAACAAAGAAAAACATTTAAAGAAACAATCTGCTATAACATAATATCTCTTGGTAACGTTAAGAGTTTGCTAATCATATTTCTTCAGGAAGGTTGTTCCAAAGTTTAAGGGCCTTGATTGTAAATTCTTGGTCACATGTTGCCTGTTATACTGGCTTTTTCCCATACCTTCTGTGCAATAGCAAAGTATGGTACATGCTGAAAGGCTGAGGCAGGTGAGGGGGACATCCATGTTTCCAATTCAGTTCAACTCACAATATCAGATGGTTAGCACATTTTTTTCAGTATGTCAGATGTACAAGGCCAGCCTAAGAAATGTTAAGTAAAAGAATGCATATAGCTACTACTGAGATAAGGTAATAGCCTAATCTGTGACATTTCCATATAAATAAATGTCAGTGTTCCTACTCTCTATTGCTGATTGCTCAAACAGTAATCCAACCTATATCCAGTCCATCAAGTCAAGTCAAATTTATTTATAAAGCACATTTAAAAACAACTCACGTTGACCAAAGTGTTGTACAAGCCAGAGCAGGCAGTGAAATCACAATAAAAAAAGACTAAAAACAAAAACACTCACATAAGCATCAATACACACAGCGCACGACAAATCATTGGCATAGGCACATATCAAACCACATCAGATGGATCCAAACGCTGAAGAATAAAAGTATGTTTTGAGCCTGGACTTGAAGGAATCAATGGAGGGGGCAGATCTGATAGAGAGGGGGATGCTATTCCACAGTCTAGGGGCTGCAACAGCATGAAAAGCTTTACATTGTCTGTTCTAAACAGCCGGTGTCTGGCTAGCTCTTTCCCTGGGAAAAATCCTCTACCGCACAGGACGTGATGCGTTTTTAGGTTTTCAGTTTGTTTGGAATAAACAGAAGAAGAAGACCTGGGTAGTTAGCATGAGCAGCGATAGCCAAAGAAAAGAGCGCCACCTACAGAAACTGAACAGAAAATCCAAGCTCCGCCCACACTGTTTGATTTACAGGTGATCTCTGGGAAGTGCAGTGCAGAAACAACCTGAGCGCTTGGAAAAAAAAAATTCTTATCCTATATCTTAAAGCCTTTTTACATAAGGAATTAATGTATAGACAGGACACCGCGACACGTTTCCTTGAGGTTTCTCACAGGTTTCCAGCCAAACCTGGCAAAGTAAGTGCATCGAGCCGGACAGATTCTTGTAGTTAGATCTGTGGTGCCCCGGGGGCTCCCGACACCTCCAACAATTCAGCCCTGCCACTGTCACCATGGTTACCGCTGCCTGACACCTCTGGCAATGGCAAATAGACTGACCACAGTGGAACATTTGAGAGGACACTGGCAGGGCCTGCGTGCATCGTCAGACAATAAAGACCTCGGGGCATAAGGGAACAGCCACCGAGAGCCAGTTACATTTTAGAGCAAGTAGTCTCCTCCCGGTAGTAGGAGCTGGACGGACAAACACAGCTAAAGGGAGGGAGGGGGGAGGAGGGAGGGGGGACTGGAGGGGGGTGGGGGGAGCACTAGGAGGGTATGCATCTCTAGTTGGCATAACGAGGAATGTTAATTAGGCCTGCAAAGACAAGACGCCTCTCTCTTAAATGTCACATCCTCCTGAGGAGAGGGGGGGGGCGATCAGTTTCGTTGACTCCTGTGAACTGAAGGGTGCCACGGTTTATTTGCCTTTCCAGCGGCAATTTCCAACTCTGTTCTCTTTACCCCGAGCACTTTCTCTTAACATTCTCCTGCTCCTTCTCTCGGCCCTTCTGTTATGCTGTTTACTCTGTGATGAATGGCTCTATTTCAAGTTGAGCTTTTTTTTTTTTTTTTTTTTTTTCTTTTCTTTTTTCGCTGGAATGAGATTACAATCTGTGCAATTGCGCGGAAACAAGATTGATCTAGCTAAAGAAAAGGTGGGAGGAGGGAGGTGGGGGGCGGGGGGCGGGTGGAGCAGTAGAGGAGGGAAAATATAGACTGCAACTTCACTCTAATGCAGAGATTTTCAGAACCTACACTTCGATAGAGGCTTTACTCTTTTTACCAAAAGATCTTAGACAGCTACGGACCTCACAGAAAAAAGGTCTTGACAAGAGGGCCGGGATGCCAAACGCCGCTGCAAACACCGGCCGCAGACGGGAGGCGGGAGAGGAGCGTAAACAAATTTCGGAGTGGTTTGTAATGAGACGCGACACTCTGAGAATACTGTGGCCTTTTAAATGGCAGGCCTCGTTATCAGCCTGGTTTCATAGCCTCGGAGGGGCAGAGATGCAGATAATGGGGCATCATTAATGGAAGGTTGGACAGCGGACCTGGGGAGGCTTAATTTGAGAATTTGTACAACCATAGAGTTAAGCTACAGAAAGTCTAAAGGGAAAAAAAAATACCTACAATGTGTGTGTTTTTACCACCTGCACGAATCACACAAAGTTCCAATGTGAGCGATGAGTTTTTTAATCAAGTTCCTGGCTGCGCTCGTTATAGCCTCGCTACTTTTCATGATTTATAGTTAATATAGTGTCTAAAGAATGGCTTAAGGTTATCATTGAATATTAAGCAATACCTAAAATTACTTGACATAATAATTGCCTCCCTCACAATTCAGCCAAAAATTAATCACACGTAAGCCAAGTGGATTGGAAAGTGAATCCCTCCTGCTGAAGGTGAAAAGAGATTTTCAGCAGGGAGCCGGGGCAGGTTTGGTGTCATGAGAGTTTATGCAGAAACTGAAGGGGGAAAAGTATTTTTTAATAATCTTTGTAGGGGCAAAGATTCAGCCCAGGGGTAAAAAAAAAGAAAAAAAAAGAAAAATCAAGTTTGCGTGCAAGTCTTTCGCTGAATGACTGCTTAATTGAAGGAAAGGTATGGCGGGGAGGGTGGAGGGAGGGAGGGGTTGTCAGTGCAATAACTCAGGAGCCTTCAGCTTGCCTCACCCAGTCTCCCACCTTCACCACCCAACTCCCCCCCCTCACCCCCTCCCCTCCCTCACCCCCTTCCCCTCCTGCAGGAGAGTGAAAAGAAATGCTTTTACATTCTCCAGCTGAATGCCAGGGGAGACTGTGAAAGGAGAGGGGAATGAGTCTTATGGAACAGGAAAAAAAAAAAAAAAAAAACCTGTCCCAAGGTCTGGGGAGTTGAATGGTTTACACGCTGGCTGCCAGCTTACGTTTCGTCTTAGTGTCACAATTTGTTTGGGGAGCATCTACGGACGCTCTAAAAAGAGTGGGCTCTCTCCCAAAGCCTCCCCGGCGGCTGCAGAGTTGCTAAACGTCACTCACGATCTTCCTGCCACCAGGGGAGAGGAGGGAAAGTGAACAGGAGAGAGGAGAGTCAAAAAAATAAATAAATAAATAAAAAAAAGGAGAATGAAAAAAGAGATAGAGAGAGTGACAGACGGAGGGGGGGAGAAAGAGAGAGAGAGAGACAGGAAGGGGGAGAGGAGGGAGGAAGAATAAGAAAAGAGAGAGAAGGGAATAAAAGTAGTGCGAGAGAGAGAGAGAGAGAGACAGAGAGCGAAAAAATACTCATGCATGCTAATCCTCGTCTCCTGTGGTGCTCTCTGTCTAATCTGAGAAAAAGCTATGGAGCGGCAGAGCTGGGAACCGTCGAGGGATTGGACGCGTTTGCTATCCGAGCGAAGCACAAAGAACAACAGGCCGTCCCAAAGTCTTATGTGTTTATGGACGTCTTGCCAGCGACACCCGGGCCTTTTTTTTTAATTTTTTTTTTTTTGCAGTAGAGTCAGAGTTGACCGAAACAGAGAAATAAGTTTTTGGTTGGTTGGCTGTCAAACTGATGCAGTCTACCAGAGCCGTGCCCGCTCTCATCTCTCCTCCACCCGTAGCAAAGAGCGTGGGAACTGCTTTCAGAGCGCCGAGCGGAGGCGGAAGACTGACCCCGACTTATCGAGCGCACATCTGCATGCCTCCTGCGGCCGCCTGCCAAGGACGGTGCCCATTTAGAGACTGGACCTATTGATTTGACCAAATATATACATTTCTTTTCCACAGTAAACACCCTATAGGTGCCAAAGCAACGCCTTCATAACACAACGTGAGCCCACATAAGAGCAGAGATGTCTATTTCAACACCGGCCGTGCCTATAGGTGGTTTCGATTCAACTTGATTCAACTTGATAAAAAGGGTGTGAACATATAATAACTGGTGGTATTAAAGTTGAGACAAAGAGCCGCTGACAGCTCCAGTGTTCCTCTCTCTCTCTCTCTCTCTCTGATGAGTAAATGTCAGTCAGTGTTTGTTGGCATTCAGCTGGATTTCATTATTTCGGAGCTGGCCTTGCACGCACGCACGCCACTTGTTGCCGTTTTCCTCAGTCGAGGAGCGAAGGCAAGATGTTAAACACGCAATCAATATTGAAACCCTTCTCCTGTAGCATCAGCCCAACCTGAATGACAGCGAGGCAGTGAAGAGGCCCCCTTTCTCTGAGCTGACATCGCTGATTTGAATATCAAAACATGATGTAAAACGGTGATTAAAAGCCAATTACAGCTCGCGTCAATGAAAAGTCAATTAGTGCTTCGGAGGCTGGGAACGGGCAGCTGCCAAGGTGACGATAGAGGGAGAAGAGAGCAGCGGAAAAAGGAGAGATAAAAGGAGGGAGAGATGGGGAGGGAAAAACGAAGGAGGATGAGAACTAACAGAGAGAGAGCAGGATGGGGGGGTGAGAATACAACAGTCAGTTGAATACAGTATTCAGACCTGTGAACACAATCTACTGTAGAAATACAACTTCTTTCGTTCCCATCACCACACATCCATAAATTATGAACAATTTGCCTTAGGCAGCACTCAATTAAGAGCCGAATCCACTGGGAGGGTGTGTGGGAATGTTGTGACAAAACCTTAAAAAACAAAGCCACCCGCCCTCTTATTCAAATGACTCCATTATACAGTCCTACAGCCTCCCTCCTGGCCAAGTTGCGTCTGATTGATCCCGCATTACTTATTTATACGCCCGTAATGAATGCTGAATATGACAAAAAAAAGGGAGGGATGGAAAGGAGGGAAGCAGGAAAAAAATAATAAAAAAAATAGTTTTTGATCACCCGCCTGGAGCCTGCGGGAGGAGCAGTGTTTGCCATGTTGAAATACAGCGGCGGTGACACGCTGCTGCAGAAGCCTCGACGCCCTGGGAGAAGAGGCTGAACAGCATATGCAGGAACAAACACGCTGCCATCCCTTTATGTGGCGAACCAGCCTTAGGTCCCGACGGACGCCCCCAACAGGAAAAATAAATAGCTAAGAGGCAAGCTAGTGCTGCTTAACCCTGCGCTTTAATTATTGAGAAAGGCCTGAAATTGGCGGCACGCGCACCGCTCTCAACTCGAGAGGCTTGTTAGAGGGTAATGAAGAGGTTTAGGGCAAGAGGGGATCACTTCAGAGGAGGTGCCAACCTGGGGCAGATCTGCGCTGAGAGGATCTCTGTTGTAGTGCTCATCTGTCTTTTGTGTTATTGTGTTGTGACAGTGTTGGTTTTTAAAGAAAAGGCCTCAAGAACAAGGTGAAGGAAGTGTAGAAAAGCTGAAGTCTGGTCTTTAAACACAGTGTTACTCGACAATTTGGCAGCCAGAATGAATCCCCTCTCTCTCTCTCTCTCTCTCAGTCTCTCTCTCGCTCAGTCTCCGTCTCTCTCCATCCCTCCCTCACTTAATTCACATAATTCACTACCAATCAACTCGCGCACACAGTCAAAAGGACGCACGCACGCACGCACACACACACACACACACATCCCACTGTAATCAAGCGCACAGTGCAGTGTTTACAGCTGAGCAAAGATCTGAGGCTCTTAAAAGGCTCTGGTAATAAAGACTGGAGTTATTTAAAGGAAAAAGTCAACAGCATATCAGTTAGGGTCACTGACACTGCAAGGACCAGATGGTCATCTAGTATCGCCTGTTCTCTCCGGCAGCCATTGCCTCTGTACCTAATTTGTTCAACTTCATTTCTTGGAATAAAACCACTTAGTATTGTAATGTTGTCCCTTGCACTTCTTCTACCTAAAATCTTGCCTATTTTTTAAATGCATCTCACACCACACAAGTACAAATAAACAAATGAAGAGTTATATTTCAAAATTGCTTTTTGGGCTCAACTGTTGGAGCTTGCTTTGGCCCTTGAGAGTGTGTGTTGGAGAGCAGCGCTGAGGGAACTGGAGGAACGTAAAGCTCTACAGTGAAGTGAGAATCAATCATCATAATGGAAAAAACTACAAAAAAAAGGCCCAGGTTGAAAATAATTTGCTGGAACTGAGCTTTTGATTGACACTGTCTGATCTCTAGCCAAACCACCTTGGAGGAAGGGGGGGCAGGGAGGGATTTGGGGTTGTTTATGTTGCTCAAGAGGCAAATTTCATCTGTTCATTTGTCATGGTTTGGACAGTTGTCAATACTTTATGCAGAAGCCGGGCAGGCATCACCAGATATCGTGTGGTTTTGCTGGAGCATAAATTGGGGGGCGAAGCACCAAGAGCGCTGAGAAACTGTGTTTTGTTTCATTATGTGCAATAACAATAGCCATAGACCCTTGGTGTATTGTGGCGAGCTGCTGAGACTGTGGCCAAAATGATTCAGCCGCAAGGAAAGATTCGCAGCACTTGCTGGGCGAAACCTTACAAACTCTGCATGACCATCCATAAATTCTCTTCTGAGAGGGAGAGTTCACTTCTAGCTGAAGAGCTCCAGCATGGTTCAGTGCCATTACCATTTGAAAAGGGAGGAGAGGAGTGCAGTAGCGGGGGGGGGATAGACCGGGGTGCAGAAAGAAAGGCTGAGGGGGAGAGGAGTGAGGGAAGGCGAGGGAAGAGAGGCTGACTTGTTGAACTTGGCGCACGGATGAGCCTCAGTGTCAACAGAGTGCTGAAGCTGCTCCCTGTTCAGGTTTTGCCCCTGAGACAAAACCGGCCCAGCCTGAGTTGGTATTATCAGTTAGGAAGCATATCCAAGCTTGCATAGAGAACTGAGAGAGACTATAAACAACCTTGGGAAAGTGATCCTGCCACTGAGCTAAACCCATAAAAAACAACCTCCCATGCTGCATGTTCAGATACTTCCACCCAGCAGTAAGAAGACATAAAACACACCATCAACGTTAAGGTTTTAACCCGTAGTTTATTGCTACTGTGTCCATTTATTGGCATTATGCATCTGAACCTTTGGCAAGGAATAAAGCGGTGACTGATTTATACGATTAAGGAGTAGAGGAGTGCCAAAGGAAGCTGTGTGTCTAAACCACATAAAATCCCTATAATGAGCAGAATGAGTTATTTCATGTTGGGACACTATGCAAATGTATGCATCCATGGACAAAACAAAACAAAAAAATAATAAATTAAATAACAAAACACACACAAGACCTGGGAGTATTACAACATATGTGACAGTGCCAGTCTGACACATAAACTACCATCCCATGACATAGAAAATTGGGTATCTCTCAAATATTCAAGTAATATTTTTTTAATATAAAATGTTAGGAATGCTTGCAGTCCAAGCGCTAGTGTAGGGAACTAGAATGAGGGGTCACTTCAGAGCCACCATCTGTGAGAACTGCACTGAAATTTGGACTGACAGAGAGGTGTTGCAGTTTCAAAATTGATTTTTGCGCTTTTATGAAGGCGAAATGACCGAAAATATCTCCACGTGAGAAGCAAAGAAAACTCCCTGAGCTGGGGGGGGATGGAAAGTAAAACGGTGCACTCCCCAATGTGCTGCTGCGCCTGTGTTGTTTTCCCCAGAACCAGTTTGTTTCTTTGTTTCCACCTTGGGGCAGGTGCTAGCAGCCAGGCAGGCAGGTAATGACACCTGTTTCCACCGGCTGGGGTTTAGCTGCTCTCTGCCAGCAGTTCCTCCCTTCCTCCTTTTTAGCACAGTCCCACGCCCGTTTGGAGCCGGATGGAGCTGCACACACACGCAATAACACACCCACGAACTGGCAAATTTAGCCAAGCTATTTCATGGAACGCTGAAGCACAAACACTGGGCACAAACGGTCTATGCTGCAGAATGACTGGTGATAACTGGTTGGGTTGGTCTACGGCCGACAAAATGTCTGGAGCATTTGGGTTACTACTAGGGTCCGATAGCCAATATTTTGTGCCGATATTCAATGTCTAAATGTGACCGTTTTCATGCCAAAAAATTACCAGTTTTCATTTTCCTCCAGAATTTTGGAAAAGCCTCTGAAACAGCATTTAGACCACGATCTCCATTGAAACCCAGACTAATGAAACAGAAACTCCTCAAGGCAACCCCACCTTTTCAATGATAGCAAAAACTCTGGGATACATTAGGCCTTTAAATTAATTAACTAAAAAATGAATTTACAAAAAATAATTATTGAGCAATTAAAAGAATACACAAAACATGCAAAGAAAATAAAATTTCATTGCAGGTTTGCAGGTACAGACTGCTGTGTCAAGGAGGAGCCTCCATCATACAGGTGGATAACATGACTGGCCAATATCTAATATTTAATAAAAAGCCAACAGCGAACAGGTATATCGGTCTAACCCTAGTTACTACATTGTGTGCAGCCCCCTGGTGTTTTGGATGTTGCTGGGTGGTGGGAAGTGGCTGAAATCCGAACAAAAACAAAAAGACAAGACAACAAAAACAAAAGACTTGCTTTAAGAGGAAGAAGTTGCTAACAGATGCAAAGACTCCTCGATGAAGGCAAACGACTCCTGACACTTTCTGAGCTCAAAAGGCCAAAAAGTGTTGACGGCTCGATCCGAAGGGCATGAACAATCCAGTGCCCTTCAGCCCAGCGCGCTGACAGGAGGCCGAGAGCCAAGCACCGGACACCACCTCAGCGAAAGTGTGCTTGACAGGGCAGTGTGAGCGTAATAGAATTGAAGTTCTCCACTTGGAGCCGGAGAGTGTCGAATCACCATGGAAACCTAGATGTGGTGGTTTGGCAGGTTTGAGCGGTTTTCGATTTGAAACACTTTCTGTTTTTGGAGGGCCTCAGCCACGGCGCCATTTCCCTCCCGCTTGTGAAAAAGCTCCACTTGCATGCATCTCCTCTGATCATCCCCCTTTTTTTCCAACTCAGTAAGGCAATCATCGCAGCCCCGCAGTGTGAGAGCGTCTTAGCTATGGCAGATAAAGGCTGGGAGATTGTCAGTAATGACGGGTCCACCAGCGCTGAAACTTCCCAGAGCTGCTTGTTTCAGCAGTAATTACGTTGGGGGAATGGTGCACCGTGACTGGCTCTAAAAAGCTTACCAAGCCTTTTGCTTGTGATGCCATGTCAACTTTTTTACGGTAGGCAAGTCAGTTGGATAAGTAAAAGGGACTTAAAAGCTAAACAAAATGTGTGAAACAAAGAGGTAAAAGGCAGAGGCGGTAGGCTTGGTGTTGAGAGATTGTGGAGGGGGAGAGAGCAGGGAGAGAGGAGGAGAGAGGAAGTCTCTCCAGAAGTCTATGAATAGGGATGAGATTGGTTGACTGATGCTGCGTGTTCTCCGATCACAGCTATATTGAAGAAGGTGGAGAGTGAAGTGATAAGACAAGAGAAGGAACGCAGGAGAGAAGATGGGAATAAATAATGGGGGGGAGGACGAGGGGCTAGGAGCCGGGAGAGAGAGTGATTGAAAATAACCGCCAATGGGATGAACAGATTGATGGTGTGTGTGTGTGTGTGTGCGTGCACATGCGTGGCATTCCTCTGTGTAGGTTTTGAAAAGGCTGCTCCGCCGCTGTACCACGGCGAAGAAAAAAAAAGATCTATCATCTCTCTGCCACTTTCTCTGGAGCTGGCCCTCAGTAATCACCTCCTTCACCCTCTCAACCGCTTCATCCTTGCCCCCCGTTCTCATCTCATCCGCCCACTCTCATCCCCCCCCGATCTCCGAGACACACAGGTGCTTATGAGGAGAGCGCTTAACCCCCCCCCTCCTCCTCCTCCTCTCTCCACGGATCAACCTCACTGAAGGTGTGTGTTGGATGTGTAGAGAAATTCGGAGAGGATAGGAACGAGTGCTCCGCTTCTCCATTTCACAATTGGGCAAAAATTGGATATTGAGTGCCGGGGAGAAGCCCACTCAGGAGGGATGAATGAAGATGAACTAATTTCAACCACCCACCACATATGTAGAGGTATGAGCCGGTCGATATTATTGAAAATGGGGGGGTGTAAGGGGTCCCGGGAAAGAGGGAGATTTAGTGGACGTGTCCACCTGTGTCGGCTTCCATAGAGAAGTCATCTATCATGGGTCAGACACACAGTGTGGAGTTAGGGGCCGGGGAGAGTCGAGATGAAGGACTGGTTAATTCAAGTCAGATTGCTCCGAGGAAAAGAACGGCATCAAGATAATTGCATTCATTGCAAGTGGAGAGAACTTGGGGCAATCACTGCATGGCTATTTATACATTTTTACAGAGATAAACGTTTACTGGAAAAAATGTCCAAGTTCCATAAGACTCAGAATGTATTCCATGCATTTATATCCTACTGATGTCATGCTGTACCATTGTACTTTTGAATTTTCAGCTATAGGCTATAGCCTAATGCATGCCTGCCATAGTGATACAATGCTTTTTTGTATTAATGTAGAGCGATATGCATATTGTATGTCCTCTTGTACTGAATGTGAGCTCCCGTTGTCCCTGTATCATGTGTCATTATGTACTGTTACTGGGTTGATTACCCATACATCTCTGCAACAACATTACCAAGACAACTTCCTGTAACTTTATTGCACAATCGGAAAAAAATAAAACCCATTGATTCCTTAAAAGCAGAGGGCATCAATTTAAGCATCTTAATTTGTCAGCAAAAGCGGCCAGCGTCTCAATAAACAAACTCCATTAAACCCAAGCTGAGCACATTTACATTCCAGCAAACAGCTTGCAATTACCCGTTTAGATGGCATACGTTGGCAATTAATACAGCAATCTTCCTTAATGCCCTACCTAGGGAATTTGTAAACATCAATTATATGAAATAGGAGAGCCTCTAAGATAAACAGCCACATACTTTGCTGCAGTCACAGTATGATATTGGCAATAAAAAAAAAGAAGAAGAAAAAAAAAAAAAACATCTCGCCGGAAACTAATACATTACATTTCCAAATCAACCACCTCCAACATATCATTTTCTGAGTGAGAGATATTCTGCTGGTGGGTGTGAAAACCACCTGAGTCTCTGCCACAAAACCAACTTGGCTCTCTTTGACAGACAGATGAGGGAAAAGGAAAAACAGCCCTTCAGGTAAAAATCACCCAGCTCTGCTCCACAGTCAATAGGACTAATCAGACTGGTCCGTGCACATTATGCTAACAGCTTCTGGTCCATAACTACTTCCAGCATCAATCGCGCCCATCAACCATGGGCTTTATGGTCAGATCAATAGTCAGTCTTCACCACTGTCTCCCATGCCCTGCGGAAGATGAGGCCAGTTGATTGGGAGGCTGGACAGAAAACACCCAACAGTCTGCTGCAGTAGTTACACGGACTGATGGGTAAAGTAATTCCAATTAACATAAAACAGAGGAGAAAAGCCCATTAGTCCCTCTCTGTAAGGGTGGCGTTCACATCAAGCATCGAGAGCAGTGGTTCTCAATCCTCGTCCTAAGGAGCCAGAGTCCTGCTGGTTTTCTGTTTTACCTCGTAGTTGATTACATTCACTTGGTGTCCCAGGTCTCATTCAGCCCCTGATTACACCAAGTGAATGAAAACCACTGATCTAGAGTGTCTACTCCTTTAGTTTGGTTCGTTTGGGCAGGTGAGAACAATGACATTCGAATTTGGATGGCACCAAATAACGGCATTGAGACACCTGAAAATGCCTGAAAATGCAGTTTATTAGGAGTGAGAACGTAATCTGAAACAAACTGCAGGAAACAACCCCAAAATGTTTTATGGTTATAAGAAGATGCTCATATTCAGCTGTTTCTTCGTGTGTTCTTGACTGGTGGTTAAGTCCATCATGCTTAGCTGAAGTTACAGGGACTGCAATCCGATTTGTTTCGACTCCCTCTGTCGCCAAAATCTCCAACCTGGCAGGGTGACAGGTTACCAAATCTCTGTCCAAAAAACAAGCTTTTTGTGAGTCCATGTAACGTTTGTTTACAAGCCCTGGTTCACTTGGGAACCTAAATGAACCACATACAAAAATACAACAAACTAAGGTTCAGACCAAAGAAAACAAAGAGTAGATGTGATTGCACCCTAAGCGTGCTGATATCATCTCAACTCCGTTTTAAGCAAGCGGTACTAATGAGATAAGTTGCACGGAATAAGATAAAGTCAGTAACATCTGCTACTAAGGTAGCCATAGTTAATGACATAATCCTCCTTGTTGAGCTAAATCTAACTAACCTTTACGTCGGGTTACCCCAGGGTGAGGCTTTAAATGGCTTAGTGACATCTCAGGCTCTGTTCGTCAGATGGCAGAATATGAGTGCATTAAGGTCTGACTGAGTCACCGCATATCGACTGCACTTTCCAAGCATCAAGGAGGAAAGAACGTATAATCCCAGACCCCAGGAGTCCACTTTAACAAATTACCAGCCTGCGCGCGCAGATGCTGTATCTGTTAAACAAGTGAGATGGCAAGTTAGTCAGGAGCAAAGGGTCCTCCAGTGTTTCCCACAGAATTCGAATGTATTTGTGGTGGTAGGATGGCTGAAAAATTATCTAATGTACTCCATTTTAAATAGTTTGATTTGTCAAACAAATAACTAACCTGTATATATCTAAAGTACTTTGTGTCAAAGATAACATAACTTAAAAATATAAACAGTGCTACACTGTTCTGTTTGTTGCTTGCTTTTGTCTACAAGGTGAAGAATAGAAATGAGGCCCCTTTTACAGAGAAATCTGCTTTTCTGCCCCTCTGCCCGTACATCTCTCTGTGCTGTCAGTCTCACCTGTATCTTTACATCGTTAAATTACTAGCCTTTGACATTATTATCTACTCTGTTTTACTGCTCAGCAGCTCCTCTGGTCCAGACTGTCCTTTTCCTTCTTTGAAAATATTGAGGGAGCAAACATTCAGAGTCAGAGTTAAAAAGTTAATATTACCGTTATCAGTCCACTCAGTGGATACTGACTAGCAGCTTGGCTATACAGCGTGCTAATCTCGGAAACTCAGCTGTATTCCGAGTAATGTTAACTCTTAGTTCTTCATTTCGGGAATTCAGTCGACCGTCTTCTTGGCATGGAAAAAAAATATCCCTCACGTGTGTGCAGTGGGAGGCGAACAGACGGGTCCGGTGAAAGAGGGAGTGAGCGCGAGAGAGAGAGAGAGAGAGACAGAGACAGAGACCGAGCAACAGAGAGAGAGAGGGGGAGCAACAGAGAGAGCAAGCAAGAGAGAGAGCGAGAGACAGAGAAAGAGAGAGAGCGAGAGAGAGAGTGAGAGAGAGATCGCATGGAGCAATTAGGGGCTGAGCGAATCAATGCGCTACACGCAGTTCTACGATTAAATAGTGAAAAAAAAAGAAAATTTGTGGCTGTCAGTGCTGATATTGTGGCGGCCCGCCACAAAGTTTTCTATGTGTAGGAAAGCCTGGAGGGGTAGAGTGAGGG
>NW_027280919.1:0-106741 GCF_046629955.1 Centroberyx affinis | reverse complement strand
TAAACCTTCTCCCTGCTGAACAGAATGGGTGTCAGAAATGTCTGCTGGCGTGACACAATGATAGTAGACTAATACTGCAATGAATAACTAATGGAAAGTACTTCAAGCCATTACCACGAGAAGGCCATTATTACGCTGACAACATCAAAGTCCTAAACATGTAATTACACATTATTCAGCACAAAGAGGAAAGGCGAGAGAGTCTTAATGCGCGTGGATATTCGGAGGAATTTATGTCTGGAATCCATGAAAAGTACTTCTGCCTGAGGGAAAGAAAAAAAAAAAAGATTTTCCTACTGTGCCGCTATTGCGATGAATTTTTTAAGAGTCTTTGAGCCATTGTGTTCGCTGTGTGTTCAGTCATGTTGCGAGATGGATTTTGCTGAATAGGAAATGAGGCACAACTAAAAGACTACAAAAACATGACTTACACTCCCGCACATTTGCTCTTTGTGAACTTATGAATAGTGACGTTGGGTGCTTTTTAACGTCAATACATTGCATGGTCATTACTAATCTGCCATGTTGTATTTGCTTAAAAAGCTTGTGCAAAGTGTTGACTCTTGTAGGAGAAAGCTTTACAAGTGCAAGCTATCGGTGGGCTAGATGCATCAGGGGCCAATTTGGTCTCATTCTGAACATTTTGATGGCACCGATCCGTCCCCGCTCGCTCGCCCTCTCTCCCTCACTCGCTCACTCACACACCCTTATACGTACATCCATATGAAGAGCTTCCATTGACTAATCTCATCTAATTTTAGCCCGAAACCCAAATCCGAATCTAGCCCCTTGAAAACGTGAGGATCAGCCAAAACGACCTCACTTCTCAAAAATGTCCTCACTCCGAAGGTCTAAAACTCAAACTGGTTCTCGCAAGGGTAGAAGTCCAAGAACACACACACACACACACACACATCTAGGAAGAAATCAAACCAGCTGTAAACTCATTTCAAACACTGTAGTTTTGCGAGGCCGTGAAGCAAAACCATTTCCTCTGACTGTACAGTTCTATTCCAGTTGAGCTCAGCTCAAATGCAGATGGCCAATACATCACCTTGTCGCCGGCATAAGGAGCCTTGGGGCATACATCATGTAGATGTACTGTACAGCCCAATCGCCTGTGGCCTGATTTACGGCGGAAATGGTGGCATGCTCGTTTATTCTGGCACCTAGACACCCTCAGGTCTTAATCGATTACACGGAAGACCCCGGGACCAAAAAATGCTGACTCTCACAGAAACTTCCCCCAGGTTTGTGAACTTCCTCGCTCTCATGTTTTTACACCTGGGCGAGATTGGAAGAGGTAAAAAAAAAAAAAAAAAAGTTCAATTGATTTGTGGATGTACTAATTAAGTGGGAATTGAGATGGAGGTTTCTGGCTTGAGGCTCCCTCACACTCCTAGCTATGTATGATGTAGTTTGTGTAGGGAAAGTGGTGCACAGTTGCTTGCTGGTTTCTGAATGACTGGCAAAGATTCTCATTGAGGTGCAGAGCTGTCTACGGGGGATGGGGGGGTACATGAAAGGGTGCTGCAGTAGAGGAAGGTGAGGTTGAATGCAAAAGTGTGTTTTACCAAATGAGAAGCATACTTATTTCCCATTCCCTCTATTCCTCACTTAACAGATACTACAGGGCCAAAGACTTGGCCCTTCATACTGTCTCAGCCCCTGTTTAGATTCCGGATTAGAGATCTTCACGGATCTACCCGGACCCTAGGATCCGAGACCCGACCCGGGACCCATACGGGTTCGGGTCCACGTTTCATTATGGTCAATCGGGTCCGGGTCGGGTCCCATTCTATTACCGCAGGTCCCGGGTCTGTTTATCATTATGTGTAATACCCGAGTGGATCCGAGAAGACCCGTGATCAGAGCTGATCATGTGACGAGACGAGAAACGCATGGAAGCACTGTGTAACTTGCGTGATGATTAGGCTGACCTAGGATCAGATTAC
Organism: Centroberyx affinis; assembly: GCF_046629955.1. Lineage (NCBI taxonomy): Eukaryota > Metazoa > Chordata > Actinopteri > Beryciformes > Berycidae > Centroberyx > Centroberyx affinis. Next base: position 104,786 of record NW_027280919.1, on the reverse strand, counting down.
AAGAGCGAAAATAATGTGGAAAAAAACGTTGAGCAATGCCAGCGAGTTGGAGCGGAGGAAAGGCGCAAGATGGATCCCTTCTTCACTGAGGTGAAAAATAAGCTAAAAGAAAATGAATATAAAGAGGTCAAACCAGCTGCTAGATTCCATTATGGAGTCTCACTGCCATCTACTGGACAAACTGTAGAATGGCACAACTTGACAAGTCTTTCTGTTATTTTGAACTCCTTTTATTAGGCTACCATATGTTGTATCCGACACGATAAACGTTTTTAGCAGTAGAACGGCATTTTTAGTATCAATTTTAATTAACGGGTTTGTCGGGTCCATAAAATAGGCCCGAGACCCCGGGTCTTATTACATTTTCATCAAAAAAAAGTGCAACTCCCGTATTTTGTAATAACCACCACAATATGTAATAATTTCTTACAAAATACGAGGAAATTTATTACATATTGCGTTCAGGCTGTGTATTACAAAATGCGGCAGATTATTACAAAATGCAGGTGTTATTACATAATGAAGTGAAAATGTATTACATTTTGTCGATTTATTACATAATGCGGTGTTATTAATGCATGGTTACACGCTGTTTCAGAGGCTTTTCCACCCTGACAAGAATCCAGTTCTGGGAGAAACACTGAATACTTAGAATTTTACGGGCATGGAAAAGGAAAAGATATTGAATATCGGCACAAAGTATTGGCTGTTGGCAGTGTCATTACAAAAATATCAGTATCAACCTTCAAATTCCAATATCAGTGGAACCCTTTCATACTTTGAAAAACCCTGTTGTCCTCAGCTCTTTTTAACACACATTTCCCTATCAGCTAGCACAATATTTGACTCTCTGCTACATTTTATTACATTTTTATTATTTTGCAATTAGCCCACAGCCTTACATTTATCCTGGTTGTATTTTTAATTTTTTTAAATTTTTTATATTTCCCTCAAAACTTTGTCAGCATCTTACTTGGCATGCACAACCATTGCTCTGAACAGATTTTTTTTTACCTCCAGGACTTCAGTATTAAGACCTAGCCCTAGACATTTATCTTCATGTTTCTAAGACTTCTAAATCAATGTAATCTGAACCAGCGGAGGGGAGGATCCCATGGTCAACCGCTGAGGTATATCTGTTAAAATGATCCATTCATTCTCCCGTTGATAAGAAGCGGCGTCTCCGGCTGTGAGCTTTAATCTGTCACTTGTCACCAGAGCTCAAGGTCACGGTTCGGTTTAAAGGACAGTGCTGAGGGAAGGCACGGGGCTTCAGGAAAAACCGATAGGGAAAGAGATTCAGCCTTTCGGAGAACAGCAGATTCAAAACTACACTAGGCAGAGCGTGACTGGTGAAAGAGAGGGAGTTGGGAGAAAGGGAAGGAAATCGACAGATGGGAAGGGTGTGACATAATGACAAAATGATGTATTGTTATTCCAGGATTTCAAATTGAAATCCTGGAATGGCAAATCCATGCATGTGGCCTGACCAACCCCTTTTCCTGTTTGTACAGCATTTCTGTAAGTGGAAGTGATGCTTCTGATCATTTTACAATTTTAGCTAAATGTTAAACTAAAGAAAAGCTTGACATCAGCATAATGCTGGGCCATAGTTGTATTGGGAATCTAATAAATTGGGAACTTTTAGGAGGGTCAGACTGACATGGCTTTATGAAGGCTGATACTGACAGCTGATATTTTGCGCCGATACGCAATATCTTTCAATTTGACCATTTTCATTTCAAAAAATGTCAATTGTCAGGGTTTAAAACGTCTCTGAAACAGCATTTAGACAATCACAGGACACTAAAACTCTCCACTGAAAGCCATACTAATGAAATCATTGTGGGTGGGTTTTGCAGACTGTTGAGTAAAACCCACCCCCACCACACTGGAATGATTTCTCTGGTCAGACATCTCATATACAAACAATAATAATAATAAAAACATATTGACTAGCTGTGGTCAGGGAGGAACCCAGAGGTGGACCGCACTGACTGGACCAGATCTGATTTTTTAATAATAACAATATCAGCTTGATATATCAGCAAACCGATATATCGGTCTAGTCCTGATTGTCATTCAACTGGGCAAAAAAAAACACTTTTCTACAAAAAAACACATGCAGCAACTTAAGCAAGTTCTGACCTGTTAAACAATATTTTAAAAGAGAAATGTTTTTTTTTTTAGCCCCATTGACTTTCCCTTTGCTAACAACTCCTGCTTCTAATATCTCGACAAAACAAAACAAGTGCTTTTTGATGAACTGGTAATTGGTTCTTGGTCAGTGATTTGGGCTTCTTAAAAATCTTATCTCGTTAATGTAAGCGCTGTAGCATAATAAATACTGTTGATCTTTATAATTTCTCATGGCTTCTACACTCATTTCCCCACATAGAATAGAGAGAGGGGGAGGATTTTCTGTGTGACACGCTTCATTAGGCAACTTCCACAGTCATTTATCACAATATGCGTTCACACTGAGAAGACCTGACTGCTGCAGTGGGGCGGCGAGTTTAATATAGAGGGCTGGCTCTGAGAAATCCACCAGACTGAAACAAGCAAACACACCAACAGCATACTTTCTACTGCGTCACATGCTTCCTTAAGACTCCTGTCTAAATCTTAAGTGAAAGTACTAATAAAGGTAAGGAACAAAACAATAATGTTACCAAACTGCTAGACACAAAATAATTGTCTACACACACACACACAACTGGCCGATTGTTCAGTTTCTGATGCTTATGGAAAGCCACAAAATGTGTACTCCGTATGGATGTGATTTAAAATATATCTTTAATAACATTTAGATTTTTTGATAACACTTTACAATAAGGGTCACTAAGGTAAGGGTTAGTTAATGCTCAATAAGTATTAACTAACCCTTAATGAACAGTTAACTAATGTGTCTGGTAATCATTTACCTAAGGTATTTATACATTATTTAATATTTCTTTATAAACTATTAAATAATGTATAAATTAATACCTTAGTTAACATGAACACCATTAGTAAATTACACATTAGTTAACTGTTAATTAAGGGTTAGTTAATGCTCATGAAGCATTAACTAACCCTTAACTTAGTGACCCTTAGTGACCCCTTGTAAAGTGTTACCAATTTTTTATATTTTGACATTTTTATATTATTATTCGTAATATTTTTTTTATATTAATATGTATATTTAAGTGCAATACTTCAGCAACAACGTTAAGTAAAAGTCAAATTACTGACTTTACAAATAGGCTACTCAAAAAGTACAAGTACAAAAAAAAGCTACTCAATAACAGTAACGGGAGTAAATGTAATTAGTTACTTTTTTTTCCCACCAACTAATCAGAGTGCCTCTATGCTTTTTATTATTATATTCTATGTATATCTATCTATATTCTATATATTATGGAGAGGGGATTTTTTGTTGTTGTATACTTTAATATTCTTACTCATTTCTCCAAAGTTGCCTATACACCCCAGCTTTAATAGAAAGAGGCCATGTTAATCATGTCATTAATTTGAGCAGAGGGACTCCAGCATCTCACCACGGAAATAATTAGAGGCTTCTGTCTCACTGACCGGGTAATAAATCTGTTCTGGCTGCTTTCATGGGACATTTGGAAATCAGTCGATGCTGTGTTGGGGCTGAGGTGGTTTATGATTTGTCCTAAGCTGTCCTGACATGCTAATAAAAATGACTGAAAACAGAATACACACTCATATATCCAAAGATGAAGCACATAGACAAACTGGAACCCCCTGATTTCCAATCAGTAGAAGACAAAGCTTATTTCATCTCTATATCAGATATATATTAGATATTTAAATCATCCTGAAATTTCATTCAGCCTAACTTTTAAAGCTTCAACCCATACAAATGGAGATGAAAATACATAAATAATAATAATAATAATAATAAAAATAGAAAGAATAATTGTTTATTAATACTTTACCAGTTTGTATTATTGTTATTATTATTATTACTACTATTATTGTTATTATCCAACCCCCATGAATCCTACTACTAATACTGCTACTACTACTACTACTACTACTACTACTAATAATAATAATAATATTAATAATGATAATGTCAATAGAGAATTGATTAATAAATCAATATTTAAAGCTCAATAAATTGACATAATTTTCCTGCATGTTGCAAGGTTGTTAGCGGATCTTTGGTTTTAAGTGTGTGTGAGTGTGTGTGTGTGTGTGTGTGTGTGTGTGTGGTGAAGGAGGGGGTCGCCGGGTGAAGGGGACTATTGAAAGCGGACACCCTTCCGGCTTGTGCATTATGTAGCAAGGGTGATCGAGGCCAAAACATATGAAAGCAAACTAATACCCCTTTGATGATCGATCCATAGGATGAAAAGCCAGAGAGAGAGAGAGTGAGAGAGAGCGAGAGAGAGAGAGAGAGAGAGAGAGAGAGAGAGAGTTATCTGTGGTGAAGCATGCTAAGGCCTCGCAACGTATAATAATGATCACGAATAAATGGGGAATTAATCATTATGTAGTATTAATATACTTAAGTAACAACCAATTGATGATCAGTTCATCTCCTAGAGCAGTGGTTCTCAACGTGCGGTCCGGGGACCACCAGGGGTCCTTGAGGGGATTCCAGGGGGTCCCCAGCAAACCGATGAATTGTTAAACTAATTGTTAACACAATTAGAAAATGTATAAGAATGACTATTTTGATCATAGTTTCACTGACATCTCTCCACCTACATTGCAGGTAGTCATGGGATTCTGGACAAAATCATATCTAACAATAAAAATATTTTCAGATTTGGGTCTGAGAGACAAAATCTCATCAAATGGGGGTCCGTGGCCCTAATGTGGACTGAATTAGGGGTCCTTGATATGGAAAAGGTTGAGAATCACTGTTTACTAATCAGTGTTTACTAATTATTAGTAAATATGTGCATTATTGAATAAATAATATTTATTTAATTAATCATTATTTAATTAATCATTTACATGTATTATATATTTTAAGAAATGAAATCAATGTTTTTTTTACTGGCTAATTTGTTAGCCATCATGTTAAATACTTTCAAATAGTTAAACAAACCAAGGGGAGCAAAGAGAAACCAAATTAGGGATCAATGTGAAAAAAACACTGTCTGACCAAACAGAATGCAGCACGCACCTGAAGATAAAGACCAAGAAGTAATGTTAGTTGCATACATTTTTTTACATGCATACAGTTGACAGTGATGCCTGATAATTCTGGTTGTTTTCAACCTGGGGCCTTGTATGGAAGAGGATTAGGGCCACATGTGAAAAATGTATTCAAATTCTGAGATTAGTCTCAGATTTCTGAGAATAAAGTCAGAATTCTGAGTTTAAAGTCGGAATTCTGACTCGGAATTCAGAATTCTGACCTGGGACCTGCGTACATCCTTCATAAATGCCGCGCTCAGTGCCACCTGTGCCCCACCTCGGCCACCCCAGTCAAAATGGCCTGGACACGCCACTGCTCCAGGCAGGCTTGATGGATCATGCAAACAGAAGTGAAATTGAATCTGACTCCCGAAGCATACAAGCTATCTGTAATATCTTGGTGCTTGCATTGAGTTAGAACCTACTGTTTCACACACTGGGCCTCATTTATAAAACTGTGCCTAGATTCCACACTAAAAGGTGAATAAAGCAGACATGGGTCATAATATCATTCTTACCAAGTGAGGTATGATTTGTAATGATTATCTCCACCATTCCCAATCTCAGTCACTATAAGGTTCATAGGGTGCAGCAAAGTCACAAGGTCATTGGAGAGGGACTTAAAACAAAGAAAGTGAAACGAAGAGGGAGAGAAGAAGAGAAAATGGCTCCTGTTTCATTTGAAGACGTAGCTGCTGCTGAATGCCAACGAGACAGTTTAATAATCCAAAGTCAGAGGTGATTATAGCATTTACAAAGTACTAAACTTCAGAAATTACATCGTTCGCCCCTGAACCACTCCATTACACACCGCAAGAACGGAAAGCATGCGACTGAATAATAAGTTAAAATATACATATTTAATTTGTAGCTGTTTGTTTGGGGAATATCCCGTGCAATACAGAATGAGCATGGCTTTATTACTGCAGCCAAACAAAACAAATATCAATTATTTGACTGTCTGCTGGGAATAATAGAAGTAAACAACATACTGTACATGAAATCCACAATCAATCAGGGAAAATAGAGACAAAGGCTGCCAATTGATGCGGGGGATAAACGGCAAGATAAAGGAATGCATTTTTCGTCACTGCCAATCATATAGTACATAATCAGGCTCTTACATACACATTTATTACTATACTTGTGAGGACTAGATGCGTTCCCTAACCCCTCACCCTAAACTTAAAAGCCCATATTCTCCACCAGTGTTTTATTTTGTCTTGAGGTCCGTTCAAAGCTGTGTGTGTGGTGTCATGTACCAAAAACACTCTCAATCCATTTTTCCACGTTTATTTTCCAGCATCTCTCTGAGCCTTACCAAGAACAGGCTGTTTCTGTCGCTGTGTCTTTAAGGCTCATTAATATTAACGACCCCTCTGTTCTGATTGGATAACCGTTTCAAGAGTTAAACGTGAGACACCGCGGCCAGGCAGCTACAGGTAGGGAAAACTCTCCGGTAATAAACAATGACAACCGCTCAACCGCTTTGAAAAAAACACTTTGTTAGTCTATTATTTCTTACAAAAATGATAATGAGCGAACCTTTGTGACGCCACAAAGTTACGGAAGTCCAAACGGCTCGTTTAGAGGCTCGCTTTTCTAATATGGATTGCAGGGCAGGAATTATACCACGGCCAAACGGCCAGAGCCGTGGATGCCCCGGAGTGTGGCCGTAATGCCCCTTCTAAAATGAACTATCCACACGGCCAGTTTGGCATGTCCTGTTTTCAACTGGCCGTTGTCCCTTAAAAGAAAGTTGACAACAAACTCACGTTTCCCAGAGTCTCCGTCGTCACGCCGGACATCAACAGTAGCGCGAGATTTCTCCCACTCCCGCAAATATGTGTGTAACGTTAACGCAAACATTAACAACACAATTATTAATTAAACTGAGAGGGAGAGAGAGAAGCCATCGCTAACTGCTAAGATATCGCTAACTGCTAAGCTAAGTAACTAGCAGATGTGAAAAGCGTGTAAACAACTGTGCTATTAGCGAGAAAGTCGCTAAAAGAAGGAGAGAGCTATGAGTGCTTGAGCAGAACTAGTGTAAGTTTAAATGTACAGCGGGTAATTAGCCGCTGTAATGAAGAATATAGCAAAATTAACCAGGTTGAGATCGAGCAGCAAAAACGCTATCAGTAGCAGTAGCCTGCATATGAGGCGTTTAGGGGACATCGGTAAATTGTAGCTACAGAAAATAACCTGGGTTACACTTACATTATCGTGTGTTACTGGACATGTAACTAACTTTGCAGTCTGAGCCATCTTACATATGTGCTGTATCACACTGCAGCACTTCATTTTTCTATTAGGATATTTATTTTGTTGAGGAAAAAGGACTGAAAAAAGGATTTTAATAACCATTGGTTTTGGTGCCTGACATTTTGGCCGCGATGCCCCAATAAATTTGTATCTATCAAAGGCCAAAGTGGCCTTAGGGTTAGGGTTAGGGTTAGTAATTTATCAGCAAATTTTCCACTACATGCCTACCCTTAACCCATACCCTAACCTAAACCTACTAATATTAATCATAAAACCAAATCCTAATTTCTACTTGTGACCAAGTACAGTAGAAAAGATTGTTTGACAACAATCTTAGTTTTGAGAACCAGATTAAGGCAGTCATTCAGTCAAATTGTATTCATTTTTGTCTTATAAGCACCTGGAATACCTTCATCTCATCGCCGTTGGACTATTGTGACTCTCTTGACACCTGCCTGACCCAGCAAAGTCTTCACCGATTAGCCTGCAGCGTATCCAAAATGCTGCTGCCAGACTCCGGTCTCCATTGGCTCCCTATATATTTCAGAATTGATTTTAAAATTTGACTTATTATTTTTAAGGCATGCTCTGGAACAACACTTTATCCTCTTTTAAATCCCTCTTAAAAAACAACTTTTTAGACTTGCCTTTATTGATTTTATGGGTTTAATTATTTGCCTACAGCTACACATTTCAGTGTTGTTTATTATTATCTACTATTGCTTCTCTTTTTTCTTAATATCTGCATTCTGTCAGGAACGTTTTATCTCATTTAATTTTGTAAAGCACTTTGTAACCGTGTTTAAATATGTGCGATATAAAAACAGAAATGAAATGAATGAATAATTATAAACTAGCCTTAATTTTAACTCTTACCCTAACCTAACCCTAATTCTAATCTTAATCCTATGCATAGATTCTACTCCTACCTTGTAGATGAGGACATTTGAGGACATCATGACTATGGAAATACACACACACACACACACACACACACACACACACACACACACACTCAAAGCCAGTGTGAACTTCCCTGAAAGACACTCTCCATTAGTCCTTGCCCCTCCTCAGTTAAGCCCCGCTCAACTGTTGTGGTGTGTCAACATTTGGGCTTCTGGGAATTCTGCCTCATGCTTCACCATCCTTAATGAGGATTACTATTAAATTAGAGACCTAATTGAGGACATGGAGATACGGGCTGGGCTTTCCTTAAATCCCTACAGTGGTACTCCACTACTACACCCAAACCTCCTTCTTCCCCTTTCTCCTCTCTCTCTCTTCCACTCCCTCTGCCTTAATTAAAGGGGCGAAACAACAACAGCGAGACCTTGTTCTGATTCCAACGAAGCCGATGAGCGCAAACGATGTATAAATAGAACGCTTCCCCCATTTCCCCTTCCCATGCAGACACAACAACGGTGCTCAATTCAATCTACCTCCAAACTGTGACAGGCGGCCGGTCTACCCTGGCTGCTAGTCCAAAATAAGACGAGAGGAAATCCCGATGTGACCAGAGGAGTGTGTGTGTGGTGTGTTTTTTTTCTTTGTCCATAACGGAATGAAATCATGACAAAAGGTTACGCATGTGTGAATGGATATATGTGTGACTACATGCGCATAAAATAAAACTAACAAAGTGGTAACACTTTACAATAAGGGTACAATTAAGGGTTAGTTAATTAGTTGGTTAGTAACCCTTTATTAACAGTTAACTAATGTGTCTGGTAATCATTTACTAATGGTGTTCATGTCAACTAAGGTATAAATTTATACATTATTTAATAGTTTATAAAGATGACTGTTAAATAATGTATAAATTAATACCTTAGTTAACATGAACACCATTAGTAAATGATTACCAGACACATTAGTTAACTGTTAATTAAGGGTTAGTTAATGCTTATTAAGCATTAACTAACCCTTAATTAATGTACCCTTATTGTAAAGTGTTACCAGCGAGGTCGCTGTTGAGGTTCTAATGAGAAATTCTGCTGCTAATTCCCCTAACTGCATACACACACTTGTGCACACACACACACACTGAAGTCCTATGGAAAAAGCATGTGTGCATGAGAATATGTACCTGTTTATATACACAGCCACACCCGCACACACATAAAAATACAGACATGCACACACACACACACACACACACACACACACACACTTTGGTCCGTGCCTCTGGGTTTTGCATATGATTTGACTTCTATCCACCTGGAGCAGAGAGCAGTTTGGGCATGCATGACTTTGTATACTTTGGTTTAGCATGGTTTCTAGCCTTGTACAGTTGCATAGTCAGATCAGAAAAAACAGCACCCACCCTCAGATGACATCTCATTCATTCATTCATTCATTCATTCATTACACTCTTACTCCTGTTCAGGGTCACTTTATAAAGCTGTATCTCTTTGATGCTAATTTTGGATATCATTAATGCCTGTTAATGAGGCGCTTGCAAAGCCAGGACACTTTAATTTATGACTAAGGCAGTTCATTTTTTAATTGTTTGGCAATGCAAGTAGCTAGCATTTAGGAAAACTCATGGCTGGTCTGGATATAAACAATGTCAGTCTTAGATGGCAGACACTGAGCGAGTGGAACAGGAAAGAAATCTGTAGGTACAGTAGAGGCAGTAAAATAATGACTTGCAAATAAACATATGAGCGGTGAGTCTTAACTCCTCTGGATTTCCCCTCCAGTCTTTGGCGAGAGAGAGAGAAACAGAAGACCCCATTCCTCTCCAGTCGTTCGAACTCCCATCACTCACTGAGCGGCGAAAAAAACAAAGCGCCCTACAAACACACTTCAACAGGGAACCCATTAAATCGTTCGGCTGCAGGAAAACATAATCGCGCTGACCGTTTTCACAGGCGCCGCAGGACAAATTGACCTGGCTGCCGGTCAAGATATTAAAGCCGTAACTCTTGGCAGAATCTTTGACGCATGGAGCGGCTAAGGTCCGCTGATGTTCGCTTTGCAATCTTAGCGCTGTGTGAGCTTCGCGGTCCACTTCAAGACAACAATGATACGTCTTGCAAAGTCCCTCTCGTGAAATTTGATTTGATCCTCGGTGCTCTTGTCAGACCGCGGGTCTTTATGCCGCGTTCGCATCAGACAGGAATAGCCGTTGGAACGATTTGATGGGTCAAAGCAACGACGCATGGAAGCATAAAGGTGTTGAAACTCATTAAGATGCGGTGGCTGAAGTTTTCTGTCGACTTTGGTAAGCTTTTTCACACTTAACATACATCAGCTTATCGATGCTACATATGAGTTCTTGTTTTACGGTACACCGAACATTGCAAGATGTCAACCGCAAATGAAAACTCCAGATAATTTCTAGCACGAAACCCTGAGTTCCCACGTGGTTTTACCATTTGAAAGTGGAGTTGAATTGTATTTTCTAGTAGTATTTACCATCTGAAAGTGGGGAGGAATGGTGTTTTCTAGTATTTGCCAGCTGAAAGGTGGGGTGAGCGGTAGTTTCTACTTGTACTGTACCACTGCCATCCTACTCTGAAGTAGCTTTCTCTCTACTTGTGACCTGGGGGATATTTGTTTCAATGGTCACATGACAGTGATGAGTGGCTTTCATATTACACCATGTGTTACCACGGAGACAAAAACCGAAACTTAAAGAGTAGCTAAATCTGTGGTGAAGCCTTACATCTAATGGTGAAAAGTAGGGTACTGAACTGGCCCTCTGCTATTGGCTGATCTTTGGTGCCAGGTGATGTCACCACCTGGCACCAAAGACCAGTCAATATCAGAGGGCCAGTTCAGCACCCTACTATTGACCTACTATTGACCTATTGCAGAGATCACTTTTTCTTTTGGTATGCTTCAACATTATCATCCATTCCCAGTATGAGTCAGTAAATGCCACGCAGCTCAGCTTCTGTGGAACTAAACCCTAACCAAATATACTTCTGGTTGCACCTGCTACAACAACACACATGTCTTTTGAAAACAAACCTACGCTTGTTTGCATATGGAAATCCCTCTCATGCTCGCTTGAGCGTGGCAATACTTCACATCTGTCTTTATAAACTGGCTGAAGTGAGCGTAGAGTCAGTTTTCCATTGTCCATGTCCTCATTTAACTATCTGGGCCACGTGGTTATTTGTGGTGGGAAGCAGGCAGAGATGATGAAAGGCTTTGGGCTAATTTCTACATCTAGACCACAGGGTTTCTGAGACTGTCTCTCTAGGGAGAAAGGAGCTCTTCTTTCCCAGCTGTTCTCAGGCCAGCAATCTTGTCTATAAGATACACTGTGGGACAAAAGGGAAACTCTGGGTACATTAACACTACTTCCAATACAGCGTTGTTTTTGTCATGATCCAAAGAAGAATTCTTGTTGCTACAATTTGTAAACATGGTAACACTTTACAATAAGGGTACATTAATGAAGGGTTAGTTAATGATAAGCATTAACTAACCCTTAATTAACAGTTAACTAATGTGTCAGGTAATCATTTACTAATAGTGTTCATGTTAACTAAGGTATTGATTTATACATTATTTAATAGTCTTCTTTATAAACTATTAAATAATGTATAAATTAATACCTTAGTTAACATGAACACCATTAGTAAATTACACATTAGTTAACTGTTAACTAAGGGTTAGTTAATGCTTATTAAGCATTAACTAACCCTTAACTTAGTGACCCTTATTGTAAAGTGTTACCGGAAACATTCATGTGTTTAACTCGAAAGGCCCACATCCAAAATCAATTTTTATTTATGAATTTAAAATGGACCATAAACAGAACAGCAGCAGATATTGCCTAGTTTTCGTAAAAGGAGTTGATTGTGTTCGTTTGAATATAACCGATAATCTAGATTTTTCTTACCTTGGACAGCCGACATTAGTGGATATGCTGCCATGTGTTGACACACTTCAGCAAGTTGTGACGCCAAGTGGAAAATATTACAGCTCACAAAAAATTCCTATTCCCATGCCCTACTTGTAATTACCACTAGGGGGGGTGAGGCAGCTTGTATTTAAGGTAAATCCGACAACGTAAATAGAAATAAATTCATGGACGTCAACTGGGTATTTGTGGCTCTCGTGCCATATACAAATTTGATCTTGTATTTTTTATCATTATAATGGGGAGAAAAGATCAAACAAATGCTAAAAACAAATGCTCCCTCTAAACTTATATTTTGGTAACCAACTGTATGTCTAATAATTTATGATACTGACCTGTCCGTCCTCAATCATTGCTCTACTTTCTTCCCAGAAATATAGTTTATTTATATGAGAAGGTTAGCACGTTTTGGTGATGATAACGGATGCAGGGACTTTGCCATAGCTTAGAGTATGCAGGGCGTACGTAATGTCACAATGGCCACATTGGTGATATTGGGTTAACAACAGCACTATCTCTTAAATTGACAGTTTGTGTATTTCTACAAACAGGTACCTCATCAGGTCCCTGTAGGCGTATTTATTACTGTGTTTTGTTCTTGTGTCTCCATTCGCAGGCAAGGGGAAAATTCAACTGTTTGCAAACTGTCAGTGAATTGTCGCTGTTGTTGGCGCACTGAATGACTGCAATTTTGTCCTTTCCCAGGATTGCAAATGCACAGAAACAAAGTTTTTCTCAGGGCTATTGCAAGTTACTGTGGGGTTTGCAGAGTCCTCTTGTCAAGGGCTAACTGCTTTCCGCACACTAGTATTTGCTCAAACAGGGCAGTGTCATTTTAACTGAGCTGTACTTCAGTTCAGTTTGTTTGCCGTTTTTTTTTTTTTTATCTCACCCTTACAAATTAGTAATCGCATCGCTTCTTTAAGTGTGTTTTATTGCCGTATTTTATCACTGTTTATACTTATCACTTCTATTTTTTATCACTGTGCAAATAAACAACACTAAATTGCAGTTGCCTACTAAGGTCTGGAATATCTTCACTAAGGTCCATCCTTGCATCATTACGCTCCTTGCATGCCTATATTACGTCACTGTCCACATTTTCTAATGTTAGAAGTGTACGTGATATTTCTTATCAATACGGTGTCCTGTCCATACCTGTACAGTGGAGGAAGAACGGTGTTTCCGGGTGGTGGTGGTGGACATGGTGGTGGTAGTCTCGATGAAGGTGGTGGACATCTCTGGGGGCATGGCGGTGGTCCTGGCTGAGCCGGCCACACTGGGCACATCGCCCACCAGCCTCACGCTGCCGTTGATCTTGATGTTAGGGTTGCCCTCGGCAGCCATGTTCAAGACCTTGAGGCCATTATAGTACAGGCCAGACAGCTGACCCTGAAACGGCCGACCGCGGTCACTACCACCAATGGCGACTGTCGCTTGGGTGTTGAATATCGTTAGCTGCCGGCCTGGAGGAGAGATCCAGATGTAAGTCATTATCAACAGAGGAAAGGGTCACACTTTATTTGGATAGTCCGATGTTGATACTCAACTTCCTATCGGGTGACTATTGTGTATCACTAAAAAGTCTGCCGAGTTTCAAGTGATACTCGTAATTGTGTGAAAAGTAGTCTATAACTATTCAGTATCTGGACTTGGGTTAATCTTAGGGTTGAGTTTAATGTTAGAATTAGGGTTAGGGTTGGGGTTAGTTGGGGTTGGGTTTAGGCTAAGGAGGTTCATAGTCTTTGGAGATGCACAAAAATGGGCAAAAATGACACTTTGTTGAACATCTATGTTTTGTCACCTAATAGGACTTCAAATAAAGTGTTACTGAGGAAAGTTCAGCTTTACAAAGATACTTTGTAAAGCTTCGGCTTTCGCTCTCTTGGATTCCCACCAGTGACCATACCTGACTTCAGAATTTAATTTGGAGAATGGTGCGAATCTACTGGGCCTCATTTAGTGGTGATGATATGCTCTTCTCTGTTGGAGGCCCACTTAATGATTTAGGCTGATTTTTTTACATAAAAATCTGTAAAAATGCCATGAAGCCAGAGGGATTATCTTTCCTCCACACAATTTTTAAATTCCTAAAGCACTTTTTTTTTTTTTGCGAGTTTGTGTGTCTATAAGGCCTTCAAAAAAATCCACTGAGTGCCCTCTAAGGTCGTGGAGTGGGGAATTGTGAAAACGTCTGGGACTATAAACACAGGTCACAGTGGGTGTAACATCTAGCATGGGAGCACAGAGCTAAACCCACACACAGAGGGTCATGGCTTCCAACTATGGGGTTGGTGGCTGCTTAGATGGAGATATCAGTGGAAAGGTCATTGTGCTGCTATCCGGTATCGTGGAACATAGTTGTTCAGCCAGAGGAAAGATGGAGGGAAAGGTCAAACATTTTATACCCACCTCCTTAAACAGGCCATTTGGGATCCAGCTACATCCCTATTCTTCAGTTAAATGGATAAGGGTAATCATTTCTACAAGGCTATGGAGACCAAGGTTATTATCGTTAACGAAAACTAATTAAATAACGAAAACTAGGTGTGAAAAAACATTTTCGTTAACTGAAATAAAAATAAAAACGAGGCTTTACAAAAAAACAATAACTAACTGAATTGTGTGTTTACAAAACTAACTAAAATAAACTCAAATTATAGAGAAAATGTCTTTAGTTTTTGTCTGTGTCAATTTATTTCATACATAAGTCTAGTATTTTGAATTTTTGAATCTCGCCCCTGACAAATACCCCATATTACAAAAAAAGACTAAAACTAACACTGAAACTAATAAAAACTAAACTAACACGAAGCATTTTCAAAAAATAAAAACTAAACTAAACTAGCAAACCCGCTTTAGAAACTAATTAAAACTAAAGTCAAGTCAAAGTCAAAACGAAATAAAAATAAAAACTAATGAAAAATGCAAAACTATAATAACCTTGATTGGAACATGCATGTCAAGTACAATATTTTAGTCTAACAGTTACCATATCATACCATGACTAACACCAAAACCACATTTAGAATCAGTCATTTACATTCCTTTATGTTGATGCTAATGCTGTTAAAGGGACTTCATGAGAGATAGAAAACATAGTTGTGGCCATACAGCATTAAAAGAGGTTTTCATGAAGATGCCACATTCTGGATCGATGTGGTATCTTCAAGGTTACACAGATATTAACACAGGGTATAAGCAAATGACAGAGCCTCCATTATTTGCCATTGTTGTTTAAACACTATGAACTCCCAGTCCCTTTAACCCTTAAACAGTGCGAATGAGCTTGAACAAGATTTCCTTACTATGCCTTAAAAACAGTGCATTCATGATGCAAAGTTGAATATTTAACATTTAACATTATGTCAGTGTCATTTCCTTAATTCATAAAAATTTGATGCAAGCAAATGAGGGAAAAACGGAGTTTGTCTGGGATTACCTTTCTCTTGTAGCCACTCCTCTACTGGTCTGGTGTATTTGAAAGGGATTTTCTTATTGGCCATTTGATAGCGTTCAATGTCGCTGTTCCCTTTAAAGTTTAAGAAAACATTTATGAAAAACATTTATTGAGCATCAGCATCATGTCACCTGGAAGAATTAATTATCATTTACATGCTAACATTAGAAAGATGTTTAAATGTTTTTAAGCGCAGATTATAATTTTTTATTCAACTTTTTTTTTTTTTGGGTTACAGGATAACTGAGAGGTTATGAAAATGGTAGCAATGAACACTCAAAATGTCAATTTGCTGCTGGACTTTGCATGCAGCCTGAAGAGATGTGTTGATTTTTCACAGCATGCAGTATCACATAATAAACAGTACATCAGGCTATAGCTAAACATATTATAAGGGTTATATATATTGGAATTTTTCACTGGACAGCATGTGCATTTATGGAATTGTTCTTTTCTTTTCTTCACTGTGTATTTTGTATTCTTTCATCAACATATAATTGTTTTTTATAACTATAGGTACATCTGTGTTCATGACATCATCCGAAAGCATCTTGGTAAATATAGCAAGTGTCAAATGTCAGTGTATTGTGTATGAAAAGTGTAATGAAAAAAATGTGTTCAGCAGTGTTTCTGTAGGTGTATATTGTGTATTTAAAGTGTAGCCTACTGAAAAAACATACCCCCATGGTGGATTATACCATTTTTTATCTGCGTAGTGCCATCTATGTACAGTAAAAGTGGCTGTTTATATGTAAAGCGGCATCTAATACATAAAGTAATGGGGTGGTTTATCTGTTGAGCTCCATCAACATGGACATGTCACTCAGCGTTGACATTGTCATGTAGCGTATTTTATCTGTCAGCTGTCAGTCAGCATCGGTGTGAGCGGTAGGGCTGTAGTCGAGACCGCCTTGGTCGAGTCCAAGTCCAGATCGAGTCATTGGTGAATCGAGTCCGATTCAGGACCAAGACCGAGGGGGATCGAGACCGAGTCGAGACCAAGACCGCAAAACTACAAGTCCAATTCGAGACCAATACCATAGCAATGTGTTATCCAAGGCTACCATTGTATTTATTGACTAAAATAGCATATTTTTGTTTATTGCCTAAAATAGAAGGGAGGTTTCTAAAGACATTTCAACAAAATTAGCATGTTTTGAGGACAAAATTAATTGTTGTTGTTGTTTATGTTCATGTTGCACCTTTACTTAACTAGAAGTGGATTCATCTATTTCACCTACTTAAGAAGGCGAAGACGAAGGAAAAAAGACAGAGAAAGACAGAGCGAGAGCAGGAGTAACGTTACATATGGACATGGTGAGTTTTTTTGTTTTTTTTTATCAAAACGAAGTCATTGGTTGGGTAGTTGGCATAAATGTCAGCCTATGTTTGTGCATGATGTATAAATATGGGTGTGGTTTCCATTTTTCAAACATTTTGACCTGACAAAGATCCAAGTAGGATCAAAATCACTATTAAACTTTTGTGGCATGGAGCAAGGCGGGTGTGCAGGCGTTACTCCTTTCTTACTGCTGACTGACACAAATCTTTATTTTCTCGCCTTGCTGAGAAGGTTAAAGGTCACCATTGCGTGATAACTTGGAAACTCAGGTAGCAAAATGTTCTCAGTATCTGACTTAATCATCCGAATTTTCAAAGTAAAATACCAATTAGGAAATACAATTTTCCGATATATCGGAAAAAAAGGTAAGCCTAAAATGCAGACTAAAAACAAATGACTATAACATTTCTATACTATTACTATAGGGCAGCGGTTCTCAACGTGGGGTCCGGGGACCATCAGGGGTCCTTGAGGGGGTTCCAGGGGGTCCCCAGCAAATTGATGAATTGTTAAACTTCACCATTATTTCATTTACAAGAAGTTAACACAATTAGAGAATGTAGAAGAATGACTGTTTTGATCATAGTTTCTCTGTTATCTCTCTACCTACAATACAGATAGTCATGGAATTCTGGACAAAATCATATCGAACAGTAAAAATATTCTCAGATTTGGGTTTGAGAGACAAAATCTCATCAAATGGGGGTCCGTTGCCCTAATGTGGACTAAATTAGGGTCCTTGATATGAAAAAGGTTGAGAATCACTGCTATTGGTGCTTAGCGTGTCTATGGTACTCAGTAGTGAGTTTATAGTCAGTGGTTATCTTTCATTCATTGGTTTCAGTTGGGAAACTGAAATTTTGGCACACGAAATAAAGCGAACATATGGCTAACATATTGATTTTCTATTTGACTTATACTAGCTGCCGGCGACAGCTTCAAATCTACAATCTTTTATTGTAGAT
The DNA here is from genome assembly GCF_046629955.1 of Centroberyx affinis. Classification (NCBI taxonomy): domain Eukaryota; kingdom Metazoa; phylum Chordata; class Actinopteri; order Beryciformes; family Berycidae; genus Centroberyx; species Centroberyx affinis. Next base: position 86,712 of record NW_027280919.1, on the reverse strand, counting down.
GAAGTTAAAAGTAACAAATAAATTATCTATTCAAACTCGGTGATGCGGTCTGAGCACCAAAAACAACCCTGCAGGGATCAGGTTCTGAGACTGGCAGGTTGGGAAAAGATGTTGGACTCTAGAAAACAGAGTCGCCGCCCGATGACATGACATCACTTCATATTTACATCAGCCGCTGTCATAACATTGCGGTATCATCACGATGGCCCAAGGACACTCCTCCTTGTCTTTCTTTCCACTCTCTTTCTCACTATACACCCCCACCCACCCCCCCACTGACACTGGGAGGGACCCTCATTGTGAAAGATTCCCTCTCAGTGTGGCGGAAAAGTGACTTTATCAGACCGTCCGCGGTGTTTTTTCCATTTAATCGCAGGGGATTAGACGGCAAAGTCATAGTGAACGGCTTATCTTCCCCTCCTCCCAACCTCCCAAACACACACACACACACACACACACACACCACCCAGCAGCAAACCCCAGAACGGATTTATAAGGGTTCCAGATTTTGTTTTCCGATAGCGGTAATTGTATTCCGGCTTGTCGGGGTACACCGGTATTTATTTCCCCACCTAGGACGTCGCTGTCACCCCAAATTCTCCCTTTGGGGGCGCCTGAGGTCTGCACGCCCAAGGTGGATTGCTCCTCCCAGTCTTCCATCTGGTTTTCTTTTCTTTTTTCTTTTTTCTTTCGGCATTGCGCCTCCTCCAAAACTCATTTTCGTCTCTCTCTCTGCTTGAAAAAGTGTTCTCGGTTTCGCGAAAAGGTGACAGTGGATCCATTTCCCCGATCCCGTCCTCTTTCTCCCATCTGCACTGCGGCAGTATCAAAGGTCCTAAAACGCCAAAAACAATATCTTTATCCCCCCACCCGCCCCCCTCTCTCTCGGATCGCAAACCACGGCGCCTTATCGTTTCATAGGCCGAGCGTCATGGAAACTGATAGACCTATCTATCCGTCGGGCCCGTCTAACGCTGATAGCGGGGGTGGGGGGGTGGGGGGGGGGGGGGGGGTCAATTTCCCCCCTTGGCGGTTATCAAGTTTTTGAGTTTTTGAACCGCAGGCCTTGTGTATTCCCGCTTGTCAAAACCAGGCCTAAAGAGGCCGAAGCCGCGTCCCTCCGCACCCCCCCCCCCCCCCCCGTCCACCCCCCTCGCCGGCCCTCCATTGTGTGTCGAGCCAGTAGCGGCGAGAGAGAGAGAGAGAGACAGAGAGAGAGAGAGAGAGAGAGAGAGAGACAGAGAGAGAGAGAGAGAGAGAGAGAGAGAGAGAGGGAAAATAAACCTTGCAACGGTGCGGCCGCCTTTTTGACGAGCGTGAAAACAGGGGTACGGGGCGGGGGGGGGGGGGCTGTGCAAATGAAAGCAATCATCCTCAAACATGCTGTGCCGTTTTTCTGAATGCTACTCCCGATAAGCCAAGGAGGAGGAGGCCCCGGCGTTGTTGAAGGCAATTTGCCGCAGAGTGTTCTCTTTTTTTTTTCCCTGCTTTCCCCTTTTCTCGCTCTCGTTTTCACACACACACACACACACACATGTACATACAAACACACACGACAGATCCCAATCTTTGTGCGCTTTACCTCTCAGACATGGGGAACGGCGAGGCGGCAGTGAGGCATGCTGGATTTATGCTAAGCTATCGGCACAGAAACGGGCAGCTCTGGATGGCAAACCTCGGAAGAGAGGGAACATTTTTAGAGCCAGAAATAGCTGTGGAGGATAAGAGCTCCGGAGTTTTGGAGATGCTGCCCAGTCATTGTGGAGAAGGACCATACCTTGCCCATGTAGTCGGGTTCTATTTCAACCATAGTGTGGCATACCCAGTGGTGGAAGAACTATTCATATCTTTGACTTAAGTAAGAGTAGCAATACCACAGTGTAAAAATAATTTGTTACAAGTAAAAGTCCTGCATTCAAAATCTTACTTAAGTCAAAGTACAAAAGTATTAGCATCAAAATATACTTAAAGTAGCAAAAGTAAAAGTAGTCATTATGCAGAATGGCCCATTTCAGAATCATATATATCATGTTAATGGACTATAATTATTGATGCATTAATGTGTTCATCACTTTAATGTTGCAGCTGGTAAAGGTGGAGCTAATTTGAATTACTTTATATACTATAACCTATAAAAATATAAAATAATTTATTAGTTGATTTATAATTTGTATTAATAATCTGAATCTGCAAAGTAACTAGTAACTAAAGCTGTCAAATAAATGTAGTGGAGTAGAAAGTAGAGTTATAAAGTAGAATGAAATGGAAATACTCAAGTAAAGTATAAGTAACTCTAAATTGTACTTAAGTACAGTACTTGAGTAAATGCACTTAGTTACATTCCACCACTGGGCATACCACAGGTATCTTTAGAGATGTCGCAATCAATTTTTAAATAATAAGCATAAGCATTAACTAACCCTTAACTTAGTGACCCGTATTGTAAAGTGTTACCAAATATGGTAGCTAGCTAGCTAATGTTGAGCTATGTTAAGTTATTAAATGCTAGCACAGCCACAGTAGCCTGGTTGGCATCTGCCATTCATTTAAAGACTGTCCATCAATCAGATGGTATTAATTAGCCCTTTGCGGGGCAGGATTTTCAATAGTCCAAATATGTCAATATATAATTACCATTTCACTGAAAAAGGGCACTTTGGCCAATAAGGGCAAAGTGGCAGGATCTCAAGCACCTGCAGCAAACCCCTCTGCACTGTCTGCGCTAATATCTCGAAGTCGTTGTATTTGTTAGAAAGGCGTTTATTCAAGTGTCTGATTGGCAAATACCTCTTTATGTTAATTTGCATAAATGGATTGGAGGGGGGAAACTGAATAAATAAATGGATCGGAGACTGATTGGAAAAGCTGTAGCCGATATTGAGCATTTGGAAATGGAGGGGAATAGACTGGGAGTGTCTTGCAACTCCAATGGGTGGAGAGTTTTTGAAATCGGGCCTGTACCTGTATTGATCTTCTGTGATCAAAGGATAGTCTTTCCACTCATGATCCCATTAGCTACGTAAGCATGAGTCTGCTAATATCAGCTATGTCCAAGACAGGTAATGTGGGTGTAAAGCTGATATAAATTACAGGCATAGCAGATATCAAATATGAAAAGGTAGTGACAACAATTCCATACCTAGCCAACGAGCGTGGGAGGTAACCAATTCCCTTTATAGCATTTCAATGGAGATCATGTTGGCTCTAATCATTAGAGCAAATTTTTTCGGTCGGGTGTAATCCCTTTTTTGTCGTACAAGTTGACTAGGCGCTGGTGTAATGAGATAAGTCGCATGATTAGAAATTGCCTGTAATTAGAGATTAATCAAATAATGCATTCGCACATCACTATGGAATTTGACAAAAATAACTGTCAATATGATGGACACGGCAGAGGATACTGTCCTGAGAAAATCATTACCATTGTTACAAAAAAAATGACTGAAATTAAGAACTTTTTTTTACCAAGACATCCTGAAAGTCTTGAGGATACAATAAGAACTTTGGACCATGATTTCCAGAGTAACTGCAAAACAAGCCTTCTTGATTGAATAATATTTCAAATCTAAACTACAGTAACTCCAAGTTTATACATGGCAGCCAGAATAGAACATTAGTTCAATGCCACTATGATTACACCTGCGTAACCTGGTACAGTGGTATAACTAAAAGAACAAAAGATAAGCTTCAAAAAGCTCAGAACAAAGTAATAAGGGTCGTCCTTCATCTCAGTCCAAGAACACACATTAGCTCAAACCATTTTAAAGAGTTGAATTGGCTCCCTGTTGAAGGTAGAATTCAACAGTTAAAACATATTATGGTCTATAAGATTTTACAAGATCTATGTCCAAATTATTTTACCGGGTATTTTCACTATGTTCGGGACTCTCATGGCCTGAATACGAGGGCTAGTGTATCTAACCTGAAACAACCCAATCTAAAAAGCAAAGTAGGGAGAAGTACATTTCTCTACACAGAGGGGGAGGAGTGGAATAAAATCCCAAACAAAATTAAATCTGCCCATTCTCTGAATAGTTTTACAAAACAACTGAAAACAGTTTCGACTGGTTTCTGAACTTGTGTGTTTTTTTTTTATTATTTTCATAATTGTATAATATTGATGTTTCTGTTAGGTGTTTCAGTGTAAAAATTGGAAATTAGTAGCATATGTCACTCCCTTTTCCTGCCTGCCTCCTAGCCTAGACCTCAGGACCGCAATGGAAATAAGTCATGTGACCTTATTGCGATATCCTGATGAATTTTAGTACTGTATGTACATTTGTACATTGTATTTTAATTTATCGAATAAAGTCAATCAATCAATCAGACAAGGCAGTAAATGGGCCATATTCTTTTTTTCTTCAAAAGGAGAATGAGTCCACTGAATTCTAATAGCAAGAGAGATGTAGAACGCTCTAATGGAATAAAGGATCCAGATGTGGGGGATGTAACATCTCAGTGACTGTCTCTTAGTAACTATCTGAAAGCTGTTTTAACAGCTTCAAGCTCAGTTTTTTTTTCATTCAATGAGTCACATCGATATATATATATTTTTTCATTTAAAACGTTACACATAAGAAATAGTACCAAGATAGATTTGCCTGTACCTCTACTCAATATATACTTGCATCCTTACAAAATGACTGTATCTTCTGCTCTCAAAAGTCACTAAATATTTTTATGGAAATTTCTTCCATATGAGCTTGCCCCAGATCCTCAAGCAATACCCCCCCCCCCCCCCACACACACACACACACACACACACACACACTCTACCCATTCAAATACCCCCCAAGAGTCCCAAGAGTTCAGTTCCTATCAGTGCCTATGGAAACTAGCTTCCCGATTGGTGTTACCTGACAAGATATGCAACAACTGCCGCACCATTTATTACCCTAAAGCCAGTGGAGTGATGGTCTTCATATGGAATGAACTAACATAAAGAAACTATCCACACAAACAGTCACACATTCACTCATGCAAACCATTCTCGCATGCCAAAGCATTGTGGCGCACTCCTACAAACTTGGGCCACATGGGATTACAACACACAATACTGTATCTGTCTGACTTCTAAGTGGTGAGATGTTATGCTATGCAGGGGAACTACCTCTCCATCTGCTGCAGAGGAGGTGGTAAAGGAAGGCTAATCAGAAACACACAAATGGATGTCCTATTGAGCGGAATGGGAGCAAATGAAGGTTAAAGTGCTTCATTATTTATTGAGGCCATTTTAGAAAAATGGAATAGAAATAACAGGATAACTTTGCATTAAATAGCTTGGAAATAATGTGGGAATTAGAGGGGAACAGGCACTTTTTAGAAATGTAAATAGAGGTCTTGGTAATCCTGAGCGGAGTGCTTCTCTCTGTTCAAGCTCTAGTCTATATGCCCCATCTTACAAATGCACGGCCCCCAGGAATAATCATGAATCGCTTTGGAGCTGAGCTTGAAATAGTTCTACACCATAAACCTGCCATCCATTTGTAATTGTAGATTCCACACAGAATTGAGGCAAATGTTTGTGTGGAAGTAGCTTTTACGGATTTCCAATCAGCGCAGCTAGATACAAATCAGCAGGAAGTCATAGGTTGAACCGCTCCAAGCCAAGAACGATCCACAACTGTACAATAATCAGAACACAAACCACACATCATACCTTCACTGAATAAGACTCTCACACTCACAGATAGAGAGATAATGGTCTGTTGCTCTGTCCCTTAGATCCACAACGGAACTGACAATGTGCTAAGTCCTTACATGTGATGTGTCATGGTGATTTTGCTGTCACACACAGGATATGAAGGCTGGCAGTAACCTAGGCAACAGGGTCAAACAAGCATCTGTAGACGCAATTGTAGGCTATTTTCCCTGCTGTCATTCGGTTTTACTGTGGTTGCGGCCCGGAGGGTGCAGATGTAGATACAGGGAACAAGCCTTCCCAATGTTCTCAATGGGAAAACCCACCTTAAAACACAATTTAGTCATACTATTTAGAGGGTGCTCCATCACTGGAATCATATTCCTATGTAAGGGGGGCTTCCCTTGGCCCAATATTCCCTCAGCCCTTTGTTTGCCTGGTCCTGACCAGAGACACCCACAGAGCGAGAGAGAGAGAGAGAGAGAGAGAGAGAGAGAGAGAGAGAGAGAGAGAGAGAGACAGACAGACAGACAGACAGACAGACAGACAGGCAAAGAAAGGGAAAGAAAAAAATCTAAAAATGCCACTGCCAAAAATGCTGAATCTGCTTAAAAAAATGTGGCAGCAATTCCTCAAATTTAACATTTCAGCATAATTTGACATTATGGTGCATACACGATAGCTCAGTATATTGTGTTTGATAGATTGGTTTGTAAAGCAGCATGTCGGAATTTAAGTACAAATACTGTACATCTTTCCTGATATAAGGTTGCAGCTTCAAAGTTTGGGTGAGGGACTACACTCACTCACTTCACTATCATATGCTGTTTGAATGCATCTAATGCAATATTACAGGAGGGTGGAATGCTCACTACTGTTCAAAAAGATGGTGTTATGGGTGCTGTTCCATAAGGCCATTGGAACATGAGGAACATAGGGCTAAGGGACCATAAGGCTGTTGGAACATAGGGAACATAGGGCTAAGGGACCATAAAGCCATTGGAACATGACTAACATTGGGATGAGGGAACATAAGGCCATTGGAACATAAGGAACATAGGGCTAAGGGACCATAAGGCCGTTGGAACATAGGGCTAAGGGACCATAAGGCTGTTGGAACATAGGGCTAAGGGACCATAAGGCCGTTGGAACATAGGGCTAAGGGACCATAAGGCCATTGGAACATAGGGCTAAGGGACCATAAGGCCGTTGGAACATAGGGAACATAGGACTAAGGGACCATAAGGCCGTTGGAACATAGGGAACATAGGGCTAAGGGACCATAAGGCCGTTGGAACATGGGGAACATAGGGCTAAGGGACCATAAGGCCATTGGAACGTAGGGAACATAGGGCTAAGGGACCATAAGGCCATTGAAACATGAGGAACATTAGGTTGAGGGAACATAAGGCCATTGGAACATAAAGAACATAGGGCTAAGGGACCATAAGGCCATTGGAACATGACTAACATTGGGATGAGGGAACATAAGGCCACTGGAACATAAGGAACATAGGGCTAAGGGACCATAAGGCCGTTGGAACATAGGGCTAAGGGACCATAAGGCCGTTGGAACATAGGGCTAAGGGACCATAAGGCTGTTGGAACATAGGGAACATAAGGCTGTTGGAACATAGGGAACATAGGACTAAGGGACCATAAGGCTGTTGGAACATAGGGAACATAGGGCTAAGGGACCATAAGGCCGTTGGAACATAGGGAACATAGGGCTAAGGGACCATAAGGCCGTTGGAACATAGGGAACATAGGGCTAAGGGACCATAAGGCCATTGGAACATGAGGAACATTAGGTTGAGGGAACATAAGGCCATTGGAACATAAGGAACATAGGGCTAAGGGACCATAAGGCCATTGGAACATGAGGAACATTGGGTTGAGGAAACATAAGGCCATTGGAACATAAAGAACACTGGGCTGAGGGAACATAAGGAACATTGGGTCAACAAGCCTTGATATTCTATGAAAATATAACATTGTTCACAACAGTGTTAGGATTTTGAACAGGTTTGATGTCTGTCCAAAAGTGGTTTATTGTGTTGTCACTCCTTAATGGAAACGTGCAGAAAACCATCAGGTAAACTATGGGGTGATGTGTGTTGCTACAAAGGTAGAAAGAGAGAGTGCAGTGCAAAAGAGGTGGTAGGAAGAGAAAGGTGAAAAAGGAAGCAAAGCAGTGAATGCCTTTTTCCAAAAGCTATACTAACAGATGGCCTTTGAAAGTAAGGGTGAGTGGACAAGCACAGCACATGCCATTTTGGTCAATATGAGATTTCTGGAAGCGCTTCAGACCTCCTGGAAAAGAGTTTGTCATCTGAAAATGGCTGGCAGCTAAACAATAATGAAGGTGATGAACTCTGATGGCCTCATCATCAGGTGTCTTTGGTTAACCCTTCACTGGCCACTTCAAGCAGCCTTTGGGTGCGTTCACACCAAGCATGTTTGAGAACAATACCATGTTCTTCAAGAACGTCCTCTTCTAAGAGAACTGTGGTGTGGTTGTGTGAGTGAGAACTTTATGTGAACCAACTACAGGAAACAACCCCAAATGCAAGGTTTCATATTAATAGATGGATGATGATATATTTTAGCCAGCATTTACTCATGCTTAGAAATACTAGCATAACAAAATGAACCAAGGGCAAACCTCAGTCTGGACTGATGCTCATATTCAGCTATTTCTTCATAGGTTCTTAACTGGTATCAACCCCAGAGAGGGTCAAATTATTTTTACATAATAATCTATAATAACATTATATAAGAAAGGAGTTCAAGCCTTTACTGACTGGTAATAATATGAATGCTTGAACCCCTAATTACAATGTAGAAATGGGTTGCAGAAATGGGTTTGGCTATCTATCAATATAGTCCTGAGTTTCTAAAATTTTATTTGAAATATATTGTTTACTGTTTGTAATGTGGAAAGCATGCAAATTAAATTATTTTAACATGCTTATTTCAACAGAAATTGTTGAGTGAAGCATTTGCACATCAATATCTATCATTGGTCCAAATTTGATGTGTCTGCTGGTCACCAGCTCACGGCAATTTGAGATGCGGCAGAAGAACAAGGATGAAGTTCACTACATGGGGACAAGAGATGGGAATGACCTGGTTGCTATTGGGAAATGTTTGGAGCATATGGTGTTACAGTTATGCAGCTGTGCAGAGCAATTTTACTCCAACTCACAGATGTGTTACATGAATGTTGACAAACTGGGAAGCAAAAGTTTCAGACTTAATCATTCAATGTGTTCATGTGAAATTTCCAAATTGGAAATGAGTTTTTCTGATGAATGAGCCTCTCCGGTACTTTTTGGCAATTGCAATAAGCTATTTTTGATGACATCTAGATGTTACCAATACTTTGGTAACACAACTAACACTATTGTCTGCATTCAACACATGCAACCTGCCAACCTGGAACTAACTTTATTTAAAGAAAACAGAATTATGGTGTCCTGGTGGCTCAGTGGTCTATGGTAACCGTAGGACGTCTTAGGTTCGAATCCGGCCTAGGACCTTTGTCACATACTGTCTAATGAAGCAGAAATGCCATAAAAATGATCTTAAAAAAAAAGAAAAAGAACATAGAATTAAACTGCTTATGTCTAACAGGCCCGAATTTAAGAAAATTACTGTATTTTGCTCAAATCTCAACATATTAACATTTAGTTTGGTATATCTATTTAAAGTGAGGTTTCTGACCAACCTGAGGAATTTCAAGTGGACTAATTACTGTCATGATTTTACAGTCAGTTGAACTTTCAGTGCAACGTCAAACAATTGATAGGTTAGTAACTTTTTTGTACTGATCCCTTGGCTTTTCACAAAGGCACACCAAATTTGGTGAAAAAATCTAAAATGGGGCTGAAAATGATAGATGGGCATTATGGGTCCTAGAGACAAAAGTGTTCAGTATGTCCAGATACATATCTGTACCAAATTTCACATCTGTACAACTAACGGCGCAGGTGTTTAGGGCATATTGTAGCGCCCCCTATGGGCCAGTCAGTACCATTCTTTGTGTCCAAGTAGTGAATGATCAGGACTATCTATGTGCCAAATTAGAAGAAGGTTACTGTGCAATAACAATGGGGTTTTACTGCTAGACCTACTATAATAATAATAAACTAGCACAAAAACAATAAGGTTTCAGCCCTATGGATTTGAACCCCTAATTACAGCAATGAGCACAGGCAAGTCCATCATCCTTAGCTTAAATTACAGGGACCTTTTGACCCCAAGCCCCAGGCAGTGTGAACCTAAACGAACCAAATGAAAAAATACAAAGACCAAAGAAACTTTTCCACTGTGGTACAGACCAAAGAAAACCGACTGTAGATGTGATTTTACCCTTAGAGAAAACTATGTTTGCTGAAACTATAGCAAGCAAAGTCAGGCCCAGGTGCATTCACAGATGGCGGCAAACAAACAAGGCCTTTTACTCAAGTTTAGAAGTTATTTTCAGAAATTTGTCATTTCAGTCTAATCTAGTCTTGTTTATTCATGCAGCCCTTTATCACAGTCAAGTCTCAAAGGGCTTTACATGCCATCATATAGCATACTACATCATATATATAGTAGCTACATACAGTATACACTACCAGTCAAAAGTTTGGACACGCCACATTTTTCCACATTTTGGAATAAAAGTAAAGACATCAAAACTATGAAATAACACAATTATGCAGTGACCAAAAAAGTGTTCAACAAATCAAAACTATCTTATATTTTAGATTCTTTAAAGTAGACTTGATGGAAGGGCAACAGCTTTGGAAAGAAATTCATACATAAGATCAACTTCACTATCTATATTTGTCTAAGAAACTAATTTCAAGCATTTAAGCATAAACCTTTAGATCAAAATGGCTTTAAGATCATGAAAAACATAGTATATTCAATCGGGTGTGTCCAAACTTTTGACTGATAGTGCATACACATCCTATACATCCTATACATACATTGTTTACTACATCATATACATACTAGACATCATGTACTACTCACTCATGCCTATGGTCTTCAATTCACCTGACCTGCATTTCTTTGGACATGCAAACTCCCCACAGAAAGGAAATGGGCGGAGATTCAATCCCACAACCTTCTTGCTGTGAGTCGACATGTACTAACCACTGTCAACAGTCCATGAGTGAAAATATCCATAATACATTTTAGGTCCACTCTAACCCAATCCATTGTCATAATCCAAATGAATGATGGTGTTACAGATTAACAGATTCAAACTATAGATTCAAATATATTGCAACAAATAGGGATCCCATATGTAAAACTGATGGGAATGGTGTTATTTTTGCTTAGCCAGCTTATAAAAAAGCTCTAAAATAATGTGAAAAATATTTGCTACTCCTCTGGCAACTCTCTGAGAAACTGACCAAGACTAGCTTGAGTAGTTTTGCAATCAGTGACTTTTGGAAAGCGCTGTGACAGATCCATTAAGGACTAATGCCCTCTAGCATTAAGGAAATAAAGCCACAGCTGTTTTGGGCCATTACTGCAAACCACCTTACCATCTCGACTTTATAGTTGATAAACTTCGCAGTCCCAAGGGAGCACTTATGCACAGGAGATAAAACAAATGTAATTTGACTCTGCTGAATGTCTCTCTCTCTCTCTCTCGGTCTCTCTGGAAACTATTAAATGGAGACGCCACGCTCACCACCTGGCAAATAATGATGATGCATCCGTTTGATGGAGACAAGACGCAGATGCCATTATGTTCACTGGGACTGCTGAGTTTTGGCTTTACATATGCACTGGAATAACACTTGCAGGGTGCGGTGAGGATGTCTAATCGTCGTTATTAGGATTCAGCCTCTGACATCCACGTCCATCAACGGCATCAATGTGCTTCAGTTCTCTACAAACTTAGCTTTTACTTCCCCTTAGAACTTCAGAACACTTTTTATTTTACCTTTTAACGTTTTTCATTTTGTGCATGACTGTACAGTGTCCTTGGGTACTGTGAAACGCACTAAAAATAAAGCATATTATTGCGATGATGATAATGATAATGATGACGATAATGACGATGATGATGACAATGATGATAATGATTATTATTTATTTATTTTATTTATTTTATTTTTTTGTATATATATATATATATATATAATGAAAGGGATGAGAAAAAAAATTTAGATTCAGTTACAGGCATTAAGTTCTTAGAGGAAGAGGGATGTCTTGAAAACCAGACAACCGGAGAGGAACAAAGTAACAAAACTTCTATATTATAGTAGCATTTTTGAACCCCATTAGAACCCCCCCAAGTCTAACCCTTTGAAATAGGGGTTATTCAAACCATCAAAACCCCTTGTACCATGTAATTTGCTGAAAGGCTTCCTGTTCCAGTCTCAAAAGTCACTGCGCTCTATTAATAGTGTTGGGCAAGTTACTGAAAATTAGTAATTAGTTACAGTTACTAGTTACTTCTCTCAAAAAGTAATTGAATTACTTTACCAATTACTGCATAATAAAAGTAACTCGTTACTAGGGAAAGTAACTTTTGCGTTCCTTTTAAATGTCTGCTTCAATTCTCTTATTACACATAGCTATATTATTTTAGTGTTGCTGTGGCACAGTGTGGGACAAGACAACTGTCACATTATATCTATCATTGTACCCATTATCACTATGATGACAAGTAAGTAGTGGAACAATAAAACACAATAGATATGTTTTGATAGGCGTATTTATTGTAGCCTCGACAGGCTTCAGATCAGGCATTAGTTCACTGTGTGGGCTGAGTTACCGCACTGGTAGCAGTGTTGCCAACTAGTAGCTATCGGCTGCTCAGAAAGTCGCTAGAAGTCGCCAGATGATCAATATATAATGCGAAGCGGAGTAGCCCGTTTTAATATAAGTGCTGACTCCGCCCACCCAGGCCAGTTTCGGCGTATGCCAGTGACAATTACAAGTGGACCCTATCCTACAGTCCCTGCTCTCAGCAGAGGGAGGAGCTACACTGTGATCATCAGACTCTCTGGATTAGACAAGCAAGTAGAGAAAACCAGCATCAGCCAAACCAATTTATTGCCAAATGCTTTGGGATTCAACACATTAACTTTGCTTCTCATGGTCAGAAAAAGTCTCCAGATTTGTCGCTGGTCGCTTTTGAGAAATAAAGTCTCAGGGAGGTCGGTCGTCTTTTGATTCACTTGCTCCACCGTAAAGTCGGATGGTTACTCGTTACTGGATAATCCAGTAACGAGTAACGAGCCCATTTAAATTTCAGTAATTGTAATTGCGCTATTTAATTTGAAAAAGTAATTAGTTACATAACTAGTTACTGACAAAAGAAGTGGAATTACTTTGTAACGCGTTATTCCCAACACTGTCTGTTAATATAATATATTTTGAACCTGCTAAATGTCCATGCACATTGCCGGATATTCATCTTCCAGACCGGTCAGCCTGGATGTCAGAAGTTGAGGATGAATGAGCTTCTGCTGTGTGCCTGGTGCAGTGAACTCCAAGCGAAGAGAGAGAGAGAGAGAGGGAAACAGAGGGAGAGAGAAGAGCGACAAAGAGGGGGAACGCAGCATGGGAGTTGGGGGGGATGAGATTTTTATCCTGCCCAACAGTGAGGTGAACTTTCACATGCTTCCCCTTAGCTCATGTCTCCAATCATGAGTCCCACTCCTGTTTAGATTTGAAATAATGAGGCCGTACGGGATTTGCGGGGAGGTCTGAATGCTGAGCGATAGCGGCGTGGCTGGCGGCCTCAGAGGGGACGCCCCGATCTGTGAGTCTGCATGTGAGACAGCGGATCAGCCCCCTATGGAAAAGCCTATAAGGTATGCGTCTAGATCTCTACGATCTCTGTGCTGATACGACACGGAGACATCTGTGCTTCCTCGGGGGGGGGGGGGGGGGGCGGCTGGTGCTCTACGGAGAGCGGTGGCAACTGTACTGGATTAATCTTCGCGGCTCAAACAAACCAGGCTGAGAAAGCAGTCTGGGACAGGCAAGGCATCTTAATTATGAGGGAAAAACAAACTCACTTATCCAAACCTCAAACATTCAAAAATGCTGGGCTTCCCAAATGGGTATACAATATAAGAACACTATGTCGTGATGTGAAAATTGTATTCTACCAAATATGGAAGGTTGTTATGAATGTCTCGCATGTGACACTCCACTCGATTTTGGAACGTGTGTGAATCCGCGTTATATATTTTGAATAATCTTTTGCCTGCTATTTCAATGTACGTTGCTTCTCTGAACGATGTTAACTCAATTCGATCCTTATATCTCGTGGGATTCAGATTACCTATAGGCAGTGGTGGAAAGTAACTAAGTACATTTACTCAAATACTGTACTTAAGTACAATTTTGAGATACTTATACTTTACTTGAGTATTTCCATTTGATGCTACTTTATACTTCCACTCCACTACATTTCAGAAGGAAATATTGTACTTTCTACTCCACTACATTTATTTGACAGCTTTAGTTACTTTTCAGATGGAGATTTGACACAATGGATAATATAACAAGCTTTTAAAATACAACACATTGTTAAAGATGAAACCAGTGGTTTCCAACCTTTTTGGCTTTTGACGTCTTACAAAAAGCAGTGTGTAGTCGGGTCACATTTCAGATGTCTATGAGTTGTTAACAGCTCCACCAAATAGTGATTTTTCCCTCTAAACCTCACATGGTTTAATTTCAATAAATGTTCAAATGATCCAATATTTCAGCAAAAATCAAAGATTAGAGAAAAAGTCCAAAAACTGAAAACAGATTTGTGTATCAGAACTTTGTTTTTTCTTCTTTCCTCTCCCATTAATCATCTCACGACCCCTCAGATTTATCTGGTGACCCTTTGGAGGGGCCCTACCCCTAGGTTGGGAACCACTGGACTAAACTAGCTAACTGTATATAAAGTAGTTCAAACTAGCTCCACCTCCAGCAGCTACAACAGTAACATGCTGCTTACACACTGATGCTTCAGTATTAATAATCTAATGATGTCATATATAATAAAATATCAGTCAGAGGGACCAAACCACTACTTTTACTTTAATACTTTAACTACATTTTGCTGCTAATACTTATGTACTTTTACTTAAGTAGGATTTTTCATGCAGGACTTTTACTTGTAATGGAGTATTTTTACATTGCTGTATTGGTATTTTTACTTAAGTAAAGGATCAGAGTACTTCTTCCACCACTGCCTATAGGTTTACCAATCCAAATATTGTTAACAATATGGAAGCACAAATATACTTCTGAGAGATGCTCCCACTCTGACCTTTTCATCCTGTTTTCCAATCCTAAGGTGTTAAACAGTTGTTAAAGGGGCAATACGTAGGATTTTTACTGCCCGTATAGCACAAACAGACCGGAATCTATCTGCAGGGGGTTGATAGAGTTGTTGATCAATAGCAGTGACTCAACGATTACTTGGCCAGCTGCTGAGCTGAGATTTCTCACTTTCTCAACAACTCATTTTCTGGCCTGTACTCCGTAACACCCCCCCACCCATTGGCGTTTCAAGACCCCCCTTCCGCCTCCTGCATATATAAGACCTGCCACGTCTACTGAAATAAACGGTAAGAGACGGAACACAGACTGTCTGGCTGGGCTTTTTCTGTGTTTTTTTTTTTTTTTTTTTTTGTTACTCCCATCAATTTAACTCCGCACTGACAAATGTACTCCATTGTGTGCTAATTGCCGGTACGTGCTCAATTAAAACAGAGTGCTTAAAAGCTTAAAAGGATAAGTTAGATATAAGGAGAGAATGAAAAGCTAGAGGATTTAAACAATGCGGCTCCGGTTCTCAGAAGCAGATGCTGTCCAGTGAAGTTAGAAGTGTTAACGTTAAGTGTTTTAAACTCTTGCATAATGAAGTGGTCCCATTGCCTATACCTCTTTTTTTCAACTTGATCACCAGTACAATTTGTATAATAAAGACATCGGATCTAAAATATATTGGCATTCACGTTGTACCTGTTGGGAAGTGTTCGTTGATGGCCCAGTTGTCCACCTGCAGAGTAGCGTTGCCCCCGTTCCTGGTGAAGCGGACCACATGGTACTTCCCATCATTCACCGGGGTGCTGCTCTCCTGCACAGTGATATCCACCGTGCCGATGTTGAACGTCACACCGATTTTTCCTTGTTGCTGGAATAAAACAAGAAAACAAAATGATTCAGTATAAATGAGATAAACTTTCACCCTATGACTTGGACTCCGGTCAGACTCAAGTCACAGTTTTAATAGCTTGAGACTTGACTTGATGCACGAAGAGAAGACTTGAGACTTGACTTGACTTGGGTTCTGGTGACTTGGGACTCGACTCTGACTTGTACTCTGATGACTTGATGAAAAGGTTTCTAAAGTCTTGACTTGAGATCTTGTGTTTGTGTAAATGACTTAGATTGAAAGTGATGAGATTTGTTCCAGCAGACGACTGAATTTAAATTCTGTTTTCTGAATTTGTATGGAATGATTGAATTTATTGAAGATGAAACTGATTATAGAAATCAAACTCATGATGCTCTTACTCTTAAGTTTTTATCCTATTAAAACCATATTGCATTGAAAAGTCCTAGATATTTAGTTTTCTTTAAGATATTAAATTGATACTGGACTCTTGATTTGTTCTGACTTGACTTGGTGATCCACATTTAGACTTGAGACTTGACATTAATGACTTGGACTTGACATTAATGACTTGGACTTGACATGGTAATCTACATTTAGATTTGAGACTTGACATTAATGACTTGGACTTGACTTGGACTTGACTTGGTAATCTGCATTTTGACTTGAAACTTGACTTGAGACTTTTGCCTCAAGACTTGAGAGTGACTTGGGACTTGAGCAAAGTTGACTTGGTCTCACCTCTGATAGATACTATAAACTTGATTAGCCAACACATGTGAGTGTCCTTACAGTGCAAAAAGCTAACATCCCTGAAGTGGCTTAAAAGAAATGCGAAAGGTCATCATTGCTTTTTTTTCCTTCATCATCTAGCACAAAGCGCCACCTTAAGCTGCGCTCTGCAATGTGTGTCAAGCGGAGCTCGTCCTATTTCTTTAGATTTCTCATAAACTGGGATTATGCTCTTATCTTTGGCTACAATAAATTAACAAGGGGACAGATGATAAATGGCATGGAGGAAGATGCGTATCACCATGTTATGCATTATCACTGCTAATCAGTGCTCAGCGCATATGGGGAAACTAGGCCACAGAACTCAAGTTCACTTGGAAGACTGCAATAGTAGAGTATGGTAACAAGCAGCATCAATCCCTTTGGGCCAAATTTGAGCTTCTTGATAAGCAGCTGAAATTCTATTTTGATCTTATCGTGGAGAATCTCTGGAAAATAAGGACGTGCACAACAAGTGTGTCTTCAGATAGCACTTGCCTAGAATGGGATTGGGTATGCAGGTAAAATCCGGTTTTAACTTAAACGTTTTTCTGCCTAAACCAGAAGGAAGATCCAAAAAATATGTTTCTTCATATTTGTTTTGTATAGTTTTCTGACAGATTTAGCTTGGGAACATACATACTATGCTCAATGCTGCTAGCAATGACAAGATGATAAATAAATGGTAAATTCTCCCTGCTACTCCTACACTGCAAAAACTGACAAACTTGTTCAGTTATTTGATCTTGTCTCCAGACTTATCAAGCTTATTTTAGGATTTAGTGAAATCATCTTATTGCACTGGGCGGATCATTTTACCGCTTTCAACAAATGCGACTTTTTTTCAGGAGAACTTGTTTCAGGACATTTACTTGGTAAAAGTCAAATAGTCTTGGAGAAAGTTTCTTGTTTCCAGATTTTCTCCATTGTTTTGTGATGATTTCTTGAAAGAAGTCACATTGGCATGAATCAAATGAAATGGATAACACTTTACAATAAGGGTCACTAAGTTAAGGGTTAGTTAATGCTTAATAAGCATTAACTAACCCTTAATTAACAGTTAACTAATGTGTCTGGTAATCATTTACTAATGGTGTTCATGTTAACTAAGGTATTAATTTATACATTATTTAATAGTCATCTTTATAAACTATTAAATAATGTATAAATGAATACCTTAGTTAACATGAACACCATTAGTAAATTACACATTAATTAACTGTTAATAAATTATTAAGCATTAACTAACCCTTAACTTAGTGACCCTTATTGTAAAGTGTTACCATGAAATGTATTGAAGCCAGCAAGATTATCTGCCAGTGCAGTGAGAGAATTTGACTAAAAATATGATGAAATAAGCTTGATAGAGACAAGATAAAATCATGTGACAACTTGTCATTTTTTGCAGTGGAAATCAAGAGCATGAAGAGTCAATAGCTGAAGCATTACTTTTGATCACAGACTGTCCTGTATAGTCTAACTATAACTACTACTAACTACTACTAGTCTAACTAACTACTATACTACTTGATTTGATTTGATTTGGATCTCCTTTAGCCCATTGGCTAATCTTCCAAGAGTCCACATTAAAACATGTAAGCATACAATAAATCATAATAATACAACACATAATTGTTGACACACACATATCATATAAATGCATGCATACATACACACATATAACCTACATACATTTGCACCTATCCTGTATGGACCTACATATATACACATATTCATCTACATGTGTGTACATATAATACCAATACTCTACAAACCTACTGACAGTGCAATACAATAGTGTGATGATAACTACATTTGAATCTATAATCTATCAGAACTATGACTATCAAACAAAACTGCTTTGATGAACACTAACATAGTTATCAACTGTAATTGCCTGCGATATACTCCTTATTTGTACTGGAGCTGTTCAGCGCCTGGTGTGAAACATGAAACAAAAAATTTACATCGGTGTGAGAGCGATCGTTTATTTAAAATGAGAAAAGGCATGCAAAACACACACACACACACACACACACACACACGTCCATGTGTGAAATACGAGCCGGTATCACACAGCCACGGGGCGCGGAGCAGTGAATGAATCTGAAGACAAACAGCTTATTGTCAGAGATATCCCCATGACGGCGAGGCGTTTTTTGAAGCCCTTCAGCCGACCAAATGGCCATTTATCCTTTTAAAAACGCCTCGGTGTTTTTGCACACAGGAAGAGGAAGAGGTTATTTCACGCTATCACCTGCCCCGCATTGATAAGTGTGTGAAAGATGAAGAGGCGCAAACCCCCGGAGAGTGCGGCGTGTAAACGGCTGATAACATAATGGCACTTTTGGTTCTATACCGAGGGGAGAGAGAGAGCCGAGACGAGCGAGTTCATTACGAGAAAAGGGGGGTCAGCTAGAAGTCAGAGCGTTTGAAGAACAAATGAAACGACGGAAATAGATTATTTATTGATAAAAAAAAAAAAAAAAAAAAAAAAAATTCCGAAGCATAAACGGGGGCTTTTGTTTATCACCTTTGTTCTAGCGTCTAGAGCGAGTTTTTTTCCACAAAAGCTTTTTCCTTGGCAATTAGTACGAGAGTTCGCGGAGTTTTCTGGAATAATTACTATAACCGGCACTGGCGCCATGGTCGTTATTTCCTTTATCGCTGTCAAATAAATGGTGAAAACAAACTTGGGTCACGCTTTATTTTCCGGGTCCGCAATTTCCTAATAATAATTCCTGTTAATTTCTTAGGAGGTTTCCTGGAAAGAACCATGAAATGATGTAGTAGTTATATAGAAGATGTAAGCAGTCTGGTGGAGTCGATAAGATACTGACCATTTCTGAAAGAGTTTCCTGGAAAGAACTGCAAAACTATATTCTATTTATTGGAAAAATAATAGGCTGAGGCAAAGTCATTATTCATATAATTATATAATGTAGTTATTTGTTGAAGTCCTTCCTCTAATTCAAAATTTTCTATATAACAACTAAACACTTTCATGGTTCTGTCTTAGAAACAACAGAAGAAGTTGGAGGAACTTACCAACTACCAACTACCATTGAACTCTTTCTCTATTTTCCCTATAACTAATACATAATTTCATGGTTCTGTTCCATAGGCCTATGAGCGGCTTTCCATTGGCAGCCACACCCCGTCTCTTCTAAGACTTATTAGTCTACCTGTAGGGAACTTTACAGGAAATTCAAAGCCTTCATATTCGTGGACGGTTTTGCTGAGCTGTCACGTTCTCTTTTCGGCGACACCCCGCTTCATATTCAATTCAGTTAGACACGTTCACACCCGGGAGCTGCCCAGTATGACCCCTAACCAGGCTCTTTACTGGAGCAGCTGAGGGTTAATTAGGTCACCCAAATCAACAGAGATGGTGGTCATTGAGAACTACTCATTCACTTTGCCCACCCAGATTTTAGCAGCCGGTCTGGGGATTCAAACACGCAAATTTGTAGTCACATTCAAGTCAAATTCTCGACCGTTTAGGCCGCTGTTACAGTGTAGTTCTAGTGCAGTGATTCTCAACCTTTTTCATATCAAGGACCCCTAAATTAGTTCACATTAGGGCCACGGACCCCCATTTGTCTCTCGGACCCAAATCTGAGAATATTTTTATTGTCAGATATGATTTTATCCAGAATTCCATTACTATCTGTATGGTAGGCAAAGAGATAACAGTGAAACTATGATCAAAACAGTCATTCTTCTACATTCTGTAACTGTGTTAACTTCTTGTAAATTAAATAATGCTGAAGTTTAACAATTCATCAATTTGCTGGGGACCCCCTGGAACCTCCTTAAGGACCCCTGGTGGTCCCCGGACCCCACGTTGAGAACCACTGTTCTAGTGTATGCTGCGCTCAGTCATTACTGTGTAATTAACCCCTTGTACACTGACTTTACCCTTAAATTTCCCCTTAAGTAGCTTCAAAGTTAGAAAAAAAAATATCCTAACTGTACAACAACATCACATCCATATTCTGTATCTGCTGTTCCAACGCTTTCTTGAAGCTCTAGCTGCTTATATTGAATGAAATATTCAAATACAAGACGCCGTGTTTTTATGGCTGCACCATTACATCAAATGGAAAAAAATCTAGATGTTTGTGCATCATTATATACACATTTCCCTGTATGTAGCATATTTGGTGTCTTTGGAAAACATGTTATCTTGACTAGAAATTTAAATTAAGTTCTGTGGGTTTGAACAAAGCTTGGCCGTGCAACCTGCGTTTGTAATGATGAAACCAGTGGTGGGGGCGGCAGGGAAGAACAGGTTAAAGGAATAGTTCACCCAAAAATGAAAATTCTGTCATCATCTACTCACCCTCATGCCAAATGAAACACAGGTGAAATTTGTTAGTCCATATAACACACAGGGAGGTTGCCAGCACAACTTGGTAGCAGACTTCTCCAAAACAACTGAAGTCAATGGGGACCTGTCTTTAGAGTTCCAAAAAGACCTACAGTATATTTAATACAGTATAATTTTCATTTTTGGGTGAACTATTCCTTTAATGGCCTGTAATTTAAAGGGTTACTGAAATATCTTGTCACGTCATCTTGGTCAGTTATCCACAGGAATGAGAAAAATACACCACCGAACAACAAAATGGGCCCAAATGAGCTTGCGCACTCTCTATGTTAGCAGTGTGTCTGTGTGGCTTGACTCAGCATTGAAACACTGCAAGTTTGATATAAGAAGAAAATCAAACTATCACACCAGTCTTGCCAAGGTCAAGGTGCTAATATTGTTTGAAATGCCTTTGTGCTGGTGCGTCTATTTCCAGCAAGGCAGGTGATCATTTATTCAGGGAGCGAGGCTGGGTGTGATGCAGTGGGAGATTAAGTGAAAAGGAAAAGTAGCAAGGAATGAGTGCTGTGGAGAAATATGCCAGTGCAGAGAAACCATTATATCACTGCTGGACGAAAGATTGTCACATCTCCGAAGTCCACCTTGACGAGCAGTGGTGGAAGAAGTACTCTGATCCTTTACTTAAGTAAAAGTACCAATACAGCAATGTAAAAAAAACTCCATTACAAGTAAAAGTCCTGCATGAAAAATCCTACTTAAGTAAAAGTACATAAGTATTAGCAGCAAAATGTAGTTAAAGTATTAAAGTAAAAGTAGTGGTTTGGTCCCTCTGACTGATATTTTATTATATATGACATCATTAGATTATTAATACTGAAGCATCAGTATGTAAGCAGCATGTTACTGTTGTAGCTGCTGGAGGTGGAGCTAGTTTGAACTACTTTATATACAGTTAGCTAGTTTAGTCCAGTGGTTCCCGACCTAGGGGTCGGGCCCCTCCGAAGGGTCACCGGATAAATCTGAGGGGTCGTGAGATGATTAATGGGAGAGGAAAGAAGAAAAAACAAAGTTCTGATACACAAATCTGTTTTCAGTTTTTGGACTTTTTCTCTAATCTTTGATTTTTGCTGAAATATTGGATCATTTGAACATTTATTGAAATGAAACCATGTGAGGTTTAGAGGGAAAAATCACTATTTGGTGGAGCTGTTAACAACTCATAGACATCTGAAATGTGACCCGACTACACACTGCTTTTTGTAAGACGTCAAAAGCCAAAAAGGTTGGAAACCACTGGTTTCATCTCTAACAATGTGTTGTATTTTAAAAGCTTGTTATATTATCCATTGTGTCAAATCTCCATCTGAAAAGTAACTAAAGCTGTCAAATAAATGTAGTGGAGTAGAAAGTACAATATTTCCCTCTGAAATGTAGTGGAGTGGAAGTATAAAGTAGCATCAAATGGAAATACTCAAGTAAAGTACAAGTATCTCAAAATTGTACTTAAGTACAGTACTTGAGTAAATGTACTTAGTTACTTTCCACCACTGTTGACGAGCAGCAACAACAGGAGGTGGGTAGATGTTGTCGATTTTTGCTGACTGGCTAGAAAGGAGGAAGGCAAATTTGATTGTAAAATTGAAAGGTTGGAGAAAAGAAAAAAAAAAGAGACCACTCCAGAACATCAAGGGCGTTGCTCTAATCAACGCTAACTTCTGGCTGTAGATATCGCAGGGCAACAAGCCATATGGTTTAGGCTTGGCCGACATCCAAAATGTAATATCGCGATACTTTCCTGCCAAAATATCGCGATATACAATATTATTTCCCAGGGTTTTTTGGGGAGGTATTTTATTTTATTTCTTCCAAATTACATCAAATTTCTAGGCTATAATAATAAGAATTATTATAATTAACAGCCTAGAAATTTGATCTTACTATTCAAGCATTGGAGGAAACAATGGCCATTTGATATAAAGTGCTCATTCTATTTCCAGAAAAACGGGCTGATTAAAAAGACACATTTTTCACTTCAAGTATGATTATTTTTGTTTTTTTTACCACCACTAGTAGATTATAGGTTTATAAGTTTGTACAATTTTATTTTGTTAATTTTTTTTTCCGATTTGATAATATTGAATATCGGCCCAAGCCTAATATAGTTATCATACACTGACAGTGCCCAGCCAGATACAATGGAAAGACAAATACACACACATTCACACACAGGCCAATGTGGGTGGGAAAATATCGGTATCGGCTTAAAAAAAAACGTAAAAAAAAACGGATTATTACTTTAACTCTGGTTACAATCTACATGGGCTGGTGAACAAGGGGATGAGAATAAAAGTGGGGGTTAAAAAAAAAAAACGGGTCTACTTCATTGGAGAAGAATCGGGCTTTTGTGTGCCGAAGAGTCCCAGGGTCTGTGTTGTGGCTTATGAAGATATCAAACGCGTTGATGAGGCAGAACGGGCCTTTTAATTCGCTGGCTGTTGCCACAGCAGCCACTTCCATCCCCTGCTCTGCCTGCCAAGGCGGCCCGGGACACTGCACACACAGGCAGACGCCAAGACAGTTTGGATCTGCTGAGGGGGGGAAAAAAAAAATCCAACATTCCCATGAAGTAAGAGAGGGGGTGAGAGAGGTAAACAAGAGGGGGACGAGGAGGGAAAGAGAGAGACCGAGCTCAGGAGAGGTATAAACATCTATCCTGTCTTCCAATTCTCTATCATCTTTCCTACTTGTCTCAGGGAAGAAATAAATGCTCAAGGGGATCCGATTGGTCCAAAAAAACAAAATCGCAAAATCCACAGAGGTGCGACCAAGCCGACTTTGCTGGAGTCCCAAGTCAGTCTCAAGTCTTGAGGCACGAGTCTCAAGTCAAGTCCCAAGTCTAAATGTAGATTAGCAAGTCCAGTCCCCCACCTCCGCAAATCCAGATCACACCGGAAAGTTTGATCTCCAGCGGGTTTGCGGACCAAAAGCGGTGAAAAGTTCAGATGTGTCAAATGTTGTCATTTATCATCCAGATGTAAAAATGAATCATTTGCCAAAAAGTGCTACATTGACCTATTTAAGTCCTAACCAGTGGGGGCCATCTGTTTCAAACTGACAATGAAACTTTTTACATATTTCAACAGACTCGGGTGAAAATACTTTTGGCTCCGGTAGTTTTTCGGTTCATCTTTCAAGACACAGGCAGCAACAAAAATAGACGCACCACTTGTGAGATAAGACAAATCAAGCGCTCCTCGCTTTTTCATGTTCTGTCAAGTATTTCAAATATGGAACTTTTCCTTAACTATACTGCAGTTTGAACGGCTGTATTCAAAAAGCACAATCGCCTCTTTTAACCTCGTGTTTTCTCGACTGAAAGGTGACACGGTCTTGGCCACATACTGTCACTCTTATTCACACTGCTTCATTTCTGTCTCTGCCAATGCTGATGCTTAAGAAGAAAGTGACTGAGTGGAGCACTTTATTTTGAAGGATTTTTTATGTTACTGCCAGGCTTAATCAGTTGGAAAAATACAACACAGCATATACAATTAATTCAAAAATGAACATCTAAAATTCACAATAGTGAAGATTTACTATTACTAAAAAACAAGATGGGACTTGGTCAGAGCAAGATTACAATGATATTCTGTATTTCACATAAGCCCAACTTTTTGATACAGGATAAATATAAAATGTGTATGTGTATATATATATACATAGAGAGGGATTCAAACTGTATATATATATATATATATATATGGTCTATTTTTCGTTTCAGGCTAAATAACTTGGGGGAAAATTTATTTAAAAAAAGGAGAGTCTAAAGCAGTGGTTCTCAATGTGGGGACCACCAGGGGTCCTTGAGGGAGTTCCAGGGGGTCCCAGGCAAATTGATGAATTGTTAAACTTCACTATTGTTTAATTTACAAGAAGTGAACACAATTAGAGAATGTAGAAGAATGCCTGTTTTGATCATAGTTTCTCTGTTATCTCTCTACCTACAATACAGATAGTCATGGAATTCTGGACAAAATCATATCTAACAATAAAAATATTCTCAGATTTGGGTTCAAGAGACAAAATCTCATCAAATGGGGGTCTGTGGCCCTAATGTGGACTAAATTAGGGGTCCTTGATATGAAAAAAGTTGAGAATCACTGGTCTAAAGATGTAAATGAATTGAATGTGGAATATGATTACTTCTTATGGAATACTGTAAATGAACTGTAGTATAAAAAATCACAATCAATCAAATGCTAGAATACTATACGTCTAAGATTTCACTAAAATAGTTTTGTTGTTTTTTATACAATATTCATTCTTGTAGTAAGTACATTATTTTCTCACGTTGTGGATATTTATTGATAGCTTGCAGTAAGTATAAAAATGCTATGTGCACCGCTGATGCTACAATAATGCCCCTTTTTTCTTCATGACAAAGTCTGTTATTTGGAAACACAGAAAATGCAGGTAACAACCGACAATGACAGCTGTATCACAGTATATCTATATATTTATCTCTCCCTAAAAGGTATTTCTGTTGCCGCTATGTGTGGCACTGACAGCAGTAATAACGCCCTTACCATAATGGCACGGTAATTGGCCGGCCCTCGTGTGGGAGTAGCGGGGCTTTAGGGCCCGAAGTGTACCAGGAAAAAAAAAAAAAAAAAAAAAACTCGCCAAGAGCATCGCCCTCTGTAATTTGTTCGGGGGGGGAAAGCACATCGTGTGGTAATTGCCGTCACATCACAGATGCTCCGGAGACACGGTGGCTCTATCAGGCGTCCGTGTCCAGCAGTGAGGGAAACCATTAGTGTTTACTTTCAACGCCCCGGTAATAAGAACTTTGCTTTCCGTACTCGGGAGGAACCGTGAGCGAACGTACAGGGCCGCCATTCCGCGTTCGTTCAGATCCCCGAGACGCGGCCGTGGTATTTCCGCTTATGGGTTTGTGTTAATTAGATCCGATATTCTCTGCTGTCTCTAATATTGCGTCCTCATGCCTTTGGACGCCGTCGACTCTCACAAAGCATTTCACAAGGCGTCTTGATGAGGTGGACTTCAGAAATGACCCACTGGGGAATTAAGAAAAAACCAGTGGATTGAGTTGATTTTTTTTTTATTTCCCATGTGTTGTCACATTTAATCGTGTTACCACAGCACCTGAAAATGTTACAAAACCGTACATTTGAATGAATGAATTAAACTTTATTTATATAGCACAAGCAGAGGTGGAAAGTAACTAAGTACATTTACTCGAATACTGTACTTAAGTACAATTTTGAGGTACTTGTACTTTACTTGAGTATTACCATTTTATGCTACTTTATACTTCTACTCCACTACATTTCAGAGGGAAATATTGTACTTTTTACTCCACTACCTTTATTTGACAACTTAAGTTACTAGTTACTTTGCAGATTTGGATTATTAATACAAAATATAATCAACTAATAAATTGTGATGTATTATTATAGATTACTGTAAACTACCCAGCAGTATATAAAGTAGTGGAAATCAGCCCCACCTTTTCCAGCTGCAACATTAAAGTGATGCTTACACATTAATGCATCAATTATTATAATTCAATAATATAATATATACTGTATTATTCTGAAATGGGCCATTCTGCATAATGAATACTTTTACATTTGTTGCTTTAAGTACATTTTGATGCTAATACTTTTGTACTTTTACTCAAGTAACAATGAATGCAGGACTTTTACTTGTAAGAGAGTATTTCTATACTGTGGTATTTCTACTTTTACTTAAAGACCCTATAGACAACTTTTTAGCTTTAACTTATCATTATGAAGTAAATGTTGATTGCACAGTGTAATGTCTATAGAATAATGACACCATTGGCGTTTAGATTGGTTCCCTATAAGCCTCGCTTTCACTATGCAATTCTGTCTGCCACCGGGTACGATCTCCCAGGAGAATGAAGGCTCCATTTACGGCACAAGGTCATCCATTGCGCAACCAAAAGAGGAATATTTTCCCCAGTAGCTATTGGTAGCGGTAGCGTTAGCCATGTTGCTAACCCTACCGCTAGCAGCCAGAAAACGAACCAGGAGCTACAAGGAAGCCAGGACCAGCCAGAAACAAACATCTATGTTTGTTTCTGGCTGGTCCTGGCTCCATGGAACAAAAGAAACAAACATCTAATAACTATGTTTGTTTCTGGCTGCTAGTGTTAGCAACGTGCTAACGCTAGCTAACTCTAACTCTAGCAGCCAGAAACAAACAAATGATCCATTGTCCGTTTGATAATCTAAACAAAGAACAGGTTTTCTTGCAGTGGCCTTTCTAAAATGAGCAGTGGTGAAAGTTACTATATTGTGTTATGATCAAGGAGTTGATAAGCAGACAGATGGTTTGTTCTATTGCACTGAGCTAGGCTCTAACAGAAAGAGATCCGGTTGTCTTTGCGACAGCGGCGCAAACAACAATACCACTTGGAAACACTAGGGGGGGACAACGGGGGGAAAGTTGAAAAGCTGTCTGTATCCACTTTAATAAAAAAAAAGTCATTTTGAGTCATCTGTCTCAAGTCTAAGTCAAGTCTCAAGTCATGAATACCAAGTCAAAGTCAAGTCGAGTCTTTTATCAGTGTTAGTCAAGCAAGTCTCAAGTCCTCAAATTTGTGACTCGAGTCAGACACGAGTCAAGTCATGTGACTCGAGTCCCCCACCTCTGGCGGCCCGTGCGGCTTGCAGCAGCTGTGGTTTGTGCTGCGATTCGCACAGAAAAAAAAGACGAAGAAGACGGTCACGTTTCTTTTTCTTTCCCTGCCATTGCGTACGTTGGATCTTGTGTTTGCACTTCCGTTTTTTTTCCCCTCTTCCTTTGTCTGTTGCAAACTCAGTTTTCATTGTCTGTTGAAAATTCATGATTCGAGTCAGGATTATGCAAAGACTAGCCCTGATAAAATCAAACATGTTTGATTTAATCGCGACATTGTGGATTTGGATCATACAAGAGAGATTTCAGTCTTTCAATTACAGCTGCGACTATAACGCAACTCTGCCTGGTCTGAAATTGTTGCCAAATTGGGCTTGAAAAACGTGTAATGTGCCCCCACACAACTGCACCTCTCGCACTTTTGCATTGTAGCAGATGCTATTTTTAATTCTACTCATGTTGACACGGTAGGCATTTCAGGTAAGATGTGTCGTTTCTTTGAAATCAGGATTTGGAAGGGTCTCATCTCTCCGCTTCTGTTCCTTCGCAATACATGCAGTAGCTCTGATCCAAATTTTGGACTTCACTCCAGTCAGTCACACTGCTCGGAAATCAATAGGAGACGCCTGCCACCTGTACAAGCTTTCATG
The DNA here is from genome assembly GCF_046629955.1 of Centroberyx affinis. Taxonomy (NCBI): domain Eukaryota; kingdom Metazoa; phylum Chordata; class Actinopteri; order Beryciformes; family Berycidae; genus Centroberyx; species Centroberyx affinis. The sequence goes on along the minus strand of NW_027280919.1, from coordinate 58,483 downwards.
GTGAGGAGAGGGGAAGAGTGGCGTTTCTTTGCTACGGAGCTTAGAGCATCTGAAAAATATTCTTGTAAACTCACTGTGGAGAGTACTGCATGTTAAAGCAATATTCCACTTTTCCAGTTTTAACATGGGGGTTATTCGGCACTGGACCGCCATGAAAACCAGAATATAAAGATCGGATGCAGCTGGACGAGTTTGTAGCGTTTGGATTTTTACTTCCCATTCATTTGAATGAAGCCATGAAAATAGCCTGAAAACTAGGGCTGGTTGAAATCAATATCATGATAATCATAAGGAATTTCCTCGATATCAATATATATCATGATACGGTTCATGTATGCAAAATCACGTTAAATAATCAAATTAATGTTCATCTCATTGAACCGAATGGTGATGTTAGGTGTAGTGTCAAACAAAACTGAAAATTTCAAATAATATACCTACCATACCTCATTTTATTACAGTTTTTAAGTAAAATTTGCTTGTCGTCATCAATTTAGACAGCAGAAATGTGTGTCACGATGTTCAGATATCTTCATATCATCACGATATGATTCCACTGAAAGACGATAAACGATAATATTGAATTATCGCCCCGGCCCTACTGAAAACTGACATTTAACACGTTTGTGAACAGATTCAACAACAGATCCTGCTTCTAAGACAACAAAGTAGTCCTGGGTCTGTCCTCATTTTGCATTTCTGTTCTTGCTTCTGTACACTAAAATTAGTATTTAAAAGTAAAAATAGATCCGGTCTCCCAAATAGGAACTATCTCTCTTAAATGGTATCCCTCCGCTATGTTCTCTTCTATCAATAAAAATGCTTTTTGCAAAATTATGTTCTAAAACGTTGGACCCACAGTCAGTTGAAAATCACAGCAGCAGGATCTGTTGTTGAATCTGTTCACCAACATGTTCAATGTCAGTTTTCAGTTTATTTTCATGGCCTCGTTCAAATGAATGGGAAGTAAAAATCCTAACACTACAAACTCGTCCAGCTGCATCTGATCTTGGTCAGTAGTTTATATTCTGGTTTTCATGGAGGTCAAGTGCCGAATAACCCCCCATGTTAAATCCAAGTGGAATATTGCTTTAAACTCCTGCCAGACAAAGTAAACTTTCTCTATTTCCCTGAACTCCTCCAGTATCAGTATAAACTAACCTTCAAACAAGATTCAAACGGACTGAAATCAGCAGAAATAAATGGTCGAGGCACCATGCCGAGACTGCAAATAATAGACATTACAGGGGTGGAAGGTAATGAGTGCTCGCTGGAGGTGTGCCGTTAAAAAAAAAACATTAACCTGGCGGGGGGGGGGGGGGGGGGGGGGGGGGGGGGCGGGGGCACATGCTTACCATATTCACAGACAAGCATAATGCAGCCATGTACTGTGCCTGCTGCTTATACATGTGTCATTCTCATGGAAAGACACACACACACACACACACTTCAATTCAGTCAGCAATCAATGGGTATAATCTCAGTCCCTTTGATAATAAAACTATAATAAAAATGTATCTTCCACCCTCATCTTCAGAGGTTTAACATGGCTGCTATGTAACAACGCATTACGTAATAACACCGCATTATGTAATAACTCGACAAAATGTACGAAATTTTCACTTCATTATGTAATAACACCCGCATTTTGTAATAATCTGCCGCATTTTGTAATACACAGCCTGAACGCAATATGTAATAAATTTCCCTGTATTTTGTAATAAATTATTACATATTGCGGTGGTTATTACAAAATACGGGAGTTGCACTTTTTTTTTTAAAATTAAAATGTGATAATATGGTGCATTATGTAATAACCAACCAAAATGGATGTCTTCATTAATAAAAATCGTTATAACATTATAATAACAATGTTTATTTTATGCATTCTGACATGAATCATCAGCATCTGCAAACAATGCTAAAGGAGAAACATTAGAGGCCATTAAAAGAGCTGCTGACCTGGTGATATCTTTTATGCAAAATATGATTGTAGATCTGTGTATATTTTTATGCGAGGAAGGGCGAGTTTGAGGGGGTACATGCCTAGTTTTGTGTACAATTATGATATGTTATATTAATTTGTTTTATTTTATTTTATTTTATTTTTTTTATTTATTTGTCTGTTTATGCCACCTTGTGAGGATGGCGTGGAAAAACGAATAAAAAGTTGGTCACAAAAAAATCATCTCATTGGTTGACTTAAATCTCAATGGGCGGAGCCAAAGTTTAACTCAGCCAATGAGATTATGTCTGCCTCCAGAGCAGCTCTGCCAAGAAGTATCTGAAGAAGTAAAACCCCAATCAAGAACAATATACAGCGGTATAACAGTTCTATTCTTTTACTTATTTTCTACTTTCCCCTCGATTTATTTAACAGTATTACTTTACCTATTGATTTTTTTTAATATTGTTTTGTTCTTTCTAAACTTTTTTGGGGGTTTTATTACACTATATTGTAATTATGCATGACTGTTATTAAGGGAGACACTCCATAAGCCCCTCGGGGTTTCTTTGGTCTTCCTTGCACATGCTCTTTATGATGTTGGTATACATTATGGATATTTTGTTTGAACTACTATAGAGTACCAGGAAACACTAATTGTACCATGTCCATTAGTGAAGAGAAATTATAGAATAGATAATTCTGTCTAAATGTTTCTCATTATGGGAGTGCTAGGCCTGTCTGTTTACATGGATCAGTTCTGTGTATTGTTAATGTCACCTGAGCAGCTGTTTGGTCATTCTTCTACAAGACAAGGCACCACAGGCGAATGGGAAAGAAAATCCCCTTTCATCCTATCAGAATGACATTTCATTCGTGTCCACTGAATACGGACACAAATACAACATTGTCGTTTTCGTTATCAGCATATTCAAATTGGCTCATATTTCATAAAGATGCAAATTTGCATATCAGTCACAACACTTTAAAGTTGCATATTTTCCTGCTGAATACCTAACCTAACCTACCTGTGTTTCATTATTTTTTTTAATGAATTATTTACAAAATACTATGTATATGGCAAAAATGTCAGATTAAATTTTTTTTATGTAAAATACCCTATAAACATAAACGACAAAAGATAATAAAAAAGCCTCTGTAAATGACCAGCTATTATTGTGAAGAAGCAGAAGGTCGTTTCTACAAGTTTTTGTGTTTGGTGTACTTGATGCATCTAGTATAAAAATTTTATTTTATATTATTTTACTATATTATTTTCTAAGTACTGTAGTTCTAGAAGCAAAACTGACTATGTTGACTATGTTGCACACGCATATTACCTCTGGAACAGATCCATGGACTTATCTGAATCTGCTTTTATTATTTGCATTAATTATTTGCATGTATTTTCATTATTTGCTCTCTATTGTTGTATATTATGTATATTACCTTCATTTTATTTTAGTACCTATTTTCTTTTATTACCTTGTACTTGACACATACTTGACTTCCTTGGCATTGTCCGCCAATTAATGATGTGGCACCTGAATTTCCCCAAGGGGATCAATAAAGTCCTATCTTATCTAATCTTATCTTATCTTATTATTATTATTTTTTTGTAATTAAATGTTTTTTACTTTTAAAATTTTTAAATTTCCCTTTCATGGGGTGAATGACATAGTACAGATTACATTACATTTCACCCCCTACCCCCCTCCCACCTACTGTCCCTCCCTCCAAGGGGCACACAAAACAGAGAGATCAGGTCCTAAAATAAAAGTAGCAATATCCAGTTAAATGTAAAATAATCAGGCTTAGGATATTAAGTACATACAAAGTAAAATTGCAATTATACAAAGAAGAAAAAGAAAAAGGGGGTGAAAAATAAACAAAAAGAAAACACAAGGACACTTTAAATTAAACAGTTTTTTCACATCCTCTGCAGCATCCAATGTTTGTGTTTTAGCACTATTAACCAGTGGTGGAAGAAGTACTCAGATTTTTTACTTAAGTAAAAGTAGAAATACCACAGTATAAAAATACTCTTACAAGTAAAAGTCCTGCATTCAAAATGTTACTTAAGTAAAAGTACAAAAGTATTAGCATCAAAATGTACTTAAAGCAACAAAAGTAAAAGTACTCATTATGCAGAATGGCCCATTTCAGAATAATACAGTATATATTATATTATTGAATTATAATAATTGATGCATTAATGTGTAAGCATCACTTTAATGTTGCAGCTGGAAAAGGTGGGGCTGATTTCCACTACTTTATATACTGCTGGGTAGCTTACAGTAATCTATAATAATACATCACAATTTATTAGTTGATTATATTTTGTATTAATAATCTGAATCTGCAAAGTAACTTAAGTTATCAAATAAATGTGGTGGAGTAGAAAGTACAATATTTCCTTCTGAAATGTAGTGGAGTAGAAGTATAAAGTAGCATAAAATGGTAATAGTCAAGTAAAGTACAAGTACCTCAAAATTGTACTTAAGTACCGCATTCGAGTAAATGTACTTAGTTACTTTCCACCTCTGCTATTAACCCTTGCTGATGACAACTCCAAGTATATCTTATCTTATTTTGATACAGATATACAGTACTGTGCAAAAGTCTTAGGCACATGTAAAAGAAAAAAACATAAAATGAAGCTGCTTTCAAAAATAATTAAATGAAAAGTTTCTAAATTCTAAAAATGTACTATAAAGCAGTCTACTGACACACTAATGCAGAAAAAAAACGAATAAACATCTAAGACATAATTTATATAAAAACTCTTGGGTGCCTAAGACTTTTGCACAGTACTGTATATATTATTATTATATTATAATATCTCATAATTGACCAATCCAGCCAAAATCACCATGGCGGTGCCTCTCTCTCATGATAATTGGCTCAAATGCTTTCCTCATGACTAGAAGACACATTTTTAACTTGAGTCGATTATCTCCCAGTTACAGTGTACACGCGATTATCAACAAAGATACGCAACACCTATGTTTGCCTCAGTGTGGACACAGTTTGAGAGCTGCAGAGGCACTGCCTGTCAAAACTGCAATATCTCTCCATATCAGAACGAGGCACAACAGAGTAGCAGATTTCATCTCATCGACATACATCTGTCAGTGTCGGTCACGTTGGCGAAGACGCGAGCGGGGCCGGAAAAAAACGATTAGCCGGCGAAATCGGAAACCAGCTTCAAAGCGAGTCATCCGGTATAGCTGCCCTCCCCTGCCTTTTTTTTTCTCTTTTCCCCGAGACATCGTTCTGAGTTTTCCCCAATCCCCCCCCCCCCCCCCGAACAGGAACCTCCGGATCGATGGGCCGCGATGGCTCTGACCTTTGTGGCCGCGGGTCTTTTTTTTTTTCCATCTTCCTCCTTATCTACCACTCGAGCTTCGAGCGCAATCTGAAAAAGCCCCCGGCTCCGGTTCAGCGGCTCTCAAAGCCGCCGGGCCGATCTGAAGGCAACGTCCAGATCAGAAAATATACCTTGGGGAGATCGTGTTACAAGTGCTCAGTGTTCATTCTTTTCCAACCTACTCAGTCTAAAGGAGAGCGGGGTAAGGAGGCTTCAGGGACAATGAAAATCTGTCACTCGGCCTTTGATTCTTTCGTTCTCTTGATAAAAAAGCCCTGAAGTTGATTCATAGAGAAATTATATTTTTACTGAATAAAGCTCCAAACAGAAAAGATATAAGGAAAAATAAGCCCATGCAGACAGCGTAATGTAAAATGCTGTAAACAGAACGAATCACTCATGTGAGAGTAACGTATTTCTGCTTCAGCTCCCCCATGGATTTTGTTGCTATTTACATTTCAGGCTCATATTCAATTGCAACTATCTGTGGAGTGAATGGCAGTGTGACTGACTGGATACCCTGATGTTTTGAGTCCATCACAGGAAGGAGACAGATCGAAAATAGCTATTGCATAACAAGCCGGTCCTAAAGAGCAGCCGGCTGCAAAGTGAACTTGCAGTGGATTTCTGGAAGAAACATGAAATATTGTTTTCCAAAGAAGGCAAAATGAGCGTCATATTTTGTCTACATTTGTCACAAATATAAAACAGCAAATCATACTGTTGGTGCTGCAGCTACACAGTCATTAGACAAATGTCACAGTGCTGGAAATTGAGGTGACAGTTTTCCGAAAGGCCAAGAATGACACGTTTTATCCAAATGAAATAACACTTCATGTTGCGAGCACTGCATGTGGAAGTTGCTTCTGTTTGAAATGAGTGTACCTTTTCCCCTTAGCAACACACATCTGCACAGCTTTCTATCTGTTAGATGAAGAAAACGTGAAAAACAAAGCGACAGTCTGCCCTGGAGGGACTGGCAGCGTTTTAGACTGAAATTCCAATTGAAGTTGTGCAATAATTGAGTTTAGAAGTATATAATTCAATTATCTTTGGTCAACAACTGTTTTTAGATATCTAATAACTTCATACCGGGAAATCATTTTTCAAGTAGCTTGTTCATATGGTGGATATTCTGTGTTGCGACCAAACTCTAACTATAACGGCAGCGGTAACACTTTACAATAAGGGTAGATTAATTGTACCTTAATTGTACCTAACAGTACCTTAATTAACAGTTAACTAATGTGTCTGGTAATCATTTACTAATGGTGTTAATGTTAACTAAGGTATTAATTTATACATTATTTAAGTCATCTTTATAAACTATTAAATAATGTATAAATTAATACCTTAATTAACATGAACACCATTAGTAAATTACACATTAGTTAACTGTTAATTAAGGGTTAGTTAATGCTTAATAAGCATTCTAATCAGTGGTGGAAAGTAACTAAATACATTTACTCAAGTACTGTACTTGAGTACAATTTTGAGATACTTGTACTTTACTTGAGTATTTCCATTTTATGCTACTTTATACTTCCACTCCACTACATTTCAGAGGGAAATATTGTACTTTCTACTCCACTACATTTATTTGACAGCTTTACTTTTCAGATGGCGATTTGACACAATGGATAATATAACAAGCTTTTATAATACAACATATTGTTAATTATGAAACCAGTGGTTTCCAACCTTTTTGGCTTTTGACGTTTGACGTTTTTTACAAAAAGCAGTGTGTAGTCGGGGTCACATTCCAGATGTCTATGAGTTGTTAACAGCTCCACCAAATAGTGATTTTCCCCTATAAACCTCACATGGTTTCATTTAAATAAATGTTCAAATGATCCAATATTTCAGCAAAAATCAAAGATTAGAGAAAAAGTATATAATAACTTCAATAATAATCAACTGTGAGATTTATTTTCATACCGGGAAATCATTTTTCAAGTAGCTGTAGCTTGTTCATATGGTGGATATTCTGTGTTGCAACCAAACTCCAACTACAAAGGAGTTATAGTTAATGCTTATTAAGCATAGTTAATGCTTATTAAGCATTAACTAACCCTTATTAAGCATGAACTAACCCTTAATTAATGTACCCTTATTGTAAAGTGTTATCATGGCAGCTTCATTTTTCCAAGAAAAAAACAAGCCCCCTCTTTACTGCTGCTGCCGGGGGCTGGGAGGAGGGGAACAAGGCCCCGTGGTGTATTGATGGCTCTGTGGACAAGGTCTTCCACTGGACGAACAATCAACCAGTGAAGTGTGGTTATGGGTTTCGAGCTGATTACAACGATCGACAGTAGCGATTTTCTGTACAGTCGTATTGCTCCACCTTATTGTAAGTCCTCAGGAGCTAACATCCTTTGGCACTTTCAGAGCATCTTAGCTCTCTTTCTCGCTGTTTCACACATTAAAGTCCCATAATGTAGAGTTCTAAAAGTCCGTCATCACTCTTCCTATGGTAAGAACGAAACAAGCAAACCGCCTGGAACTTGCAGTGTACTAAAAGATCAGAAGTATGGAGAAACCTGGTATAACACTTTGCTAAAACCAAAAGTAATGGCCTTTAAAAGCCATACATGCAGAATCTTGTGTTTTTTTTATAATCTCACTTGCAAAAAGGTAATCACTTCACACTTCTAAACTTATGCAACTCCACTTATGAAAATGGTCGCAAATCGTAGATACATTTAGTTGTACATTATGCACCCTAATTATACCCTTGCTATCCTGCTGCTCAGCAGTAGGAGTGAAGGCATTTTGCTTGTTAATGACTACAGAAAGCATTTTCTGCCACTAACAAATATACTTCTCGGTACAGGGAGTCCCATTTGTAGATAACAGAGCAGAGAAAGAGAGTGAATTAAGAGAAGGATTTCAAATGCCGCCTCTTTTGAAACTTTCTCCAATTAGTTTACCATCTGAAACTGACAGCAGAACTGAAGAAAAAACGAGCACACTCAGATGTTGGGGTGGGGTTGCTGATTTGTTCAAAGTGTTAAAAAAGGTAGGTGCTTCTTTTAGACATTTGAAACAGGGAGAGAGCAGGGATTAAAAAAAAGAGAGGGATCAACAGTGCTATTTTATGTGAGGCAAGATTTTCCTGGCATACATTTTGGTAAGCAGATGGCCCATTTGGCTCGAGCGGCAATCTCGTGACGCCGCATCTTCAGCCTCTATGGTGAGATGACTTGGAACCAGTCAGGGGTCTTTAATGTTGTTTTTTACAGTATTTTAAAAGAGTTATTAGCCAATAGATTTTTTGTTAGCTCCAATAGACACCATTAAATGTTTGAACGATGCACTGCACTGCAAATCTATGCAATATAAAGATTTCAGCCGAGTGACCTAATATTTTTGTATGTTTCATGTCATATTTCAGTTTTTGCCTTCTATTTTAGTGTATTTAAACATACACATACAGAAGCATTGCCTTTGAAAATAATTATTGAATTCACAGATTGTGAGAACAGTCTCCTCCCAGATCTGAGTTTGGATTGTTAAAGGTCTTAATTGTGCAACTGCCAAGTATACATTTCTAATGAATGCCGTTGCAATCCAAAGACAAATGTCAAGTATCGATTTGGTGCCTGAAAACAATTGCGCATTCCAGCAGTTACACCTTTGTGTGTTGAATATAATTGATATTTAAGCTCACTCTCTGCCTTCTCTCCATTCATTAATCCTGGGGTTCTCAAGCATTTTCATGTCATGAACCCCCAAATAGACACCCCGGAGGCCCTGGAGCCCCATTTGATAAGATTTAGTCCCATATGGGAAGGTATTTGTTGTGGTTGATTTACTTTAATACCTACTACTTTAATACAAGAGAAGGTCGCACTCAGAAATACACTGAACAAAAATATAAACGCAACACTTTTGTTTTTGCTCCCATTTTTCATGAGTTGAAATAAAAGATCTAAGACTTTTTCTATGCACACAAAACGCTTATTTCTCTCAAATTTTGTTCACAAATTTGTTTAAATCCGTGTTAGTGAGCACTTCTCCTTTGCCAAGATAATCCATCCACCTGACAGGTGTGGCATATCAAGATGCTGAATAAACAGCATGCATATTGCACAGGTGTGCCTTGGGCTGGTCACAATAAAAGGCCAAAGGAGAAGGAGAACAACTATGGCTATCACTGTGGGCCTCAGGTTTCTTACTGTTCCTGCCATTCCAAAAAAGTTCAAGAAGTTTGAGTCACTTTGTAAGGAATAAATAAAATTGTTAAAAGTTGCATTATACCAAATTAGTAAGTGTGGCTTTGATAACAGATGTGCCTTTAGAGGCTGTACTGATCCCTTGATTATATGTACATGTTTAAAGGTTTTTGCCAACTATTGGTTTGAACTGATTTATGAACAGTGAGAAACCTGAGGGCCACAGTGATAGCCATATTTGTTTTGGAATATGCTTTGTGAATAATGCTAATTTTAAATATTGTTATTTCAGTATGTCTAACTGGATGGTGGATGTACTTCAGATGAAATTGTTTGAAATTACAATGCACAGTATTGACTGACAGTGAAATTCTATGTGATTCCATTCTATGTGATGTGTTTCCATGTGATTACAACACCACAATGATTAGAAATGAGGTTCACCTGGCAATCTACCTGTCCCCTGTAAATAAGGAACGTATTCCTTCATTTGTACACACTGATGAAGGCCGGACGGTCGAAAACGTTCTGTGACAGATGAACAAACTGATTTACTTTAAGACCCACTGCATTAGCCTGTGCAACTGCTCTTGTCCTGTTCCCTTTACCTTAGCCTGCCAACCACAATAGACTGTTTTTGAAGGGTAGAGGATCTGACATTTTCCTTGCCTCAGGCCATGCCTGCAATAAGGTACACTAGCATGCTGGCCCACCCCCAGAAAAGGCCAAAGGGCAGGGGTTTATCGGAGGAGAGTGGCATGTTGTGTGCTTGTCCTAGCAAAACGGCCGTGAACCTGCTAGCATAACCCCACCTCCACCCCCAAGAGACCTCACTGACAATCTGGCTGCTTTTTGTCTGAAGGAGCTAGAGAGCCAACGTGTCTTTTATGAATTTTATGGAGAAGATGAAAACATAAATGCTCACTGATGACCAATGCTGTTGAAGAGAGGTAAACTAGGGTTGAATAGCCTACATATAGTGGAAATACTGCTGTATAAATTCCCAGAACTATAGCTCCTCATGTGATCAGTGTTAGCAATGCTCTTTTAGAAACTCTGTGTTTCAAGCTGAAAAAGGACACCTGGACCCCCCTGTGCACACCTATGTCACTCAATATAGTGTATGCTAAAGTGTTAGCATGGAATACCGGAGCCAGCGATCTACCGGGGACACATGGACAATCTAGTTTCATTTAGCCTAGCATAGTTAATCGAATTGAGACAGCCTAGAACTTTACCCATTCTAGGAAGTCATGAATGTAGTTTGACTTAGCATACTAGTTAAATTTATCCTAGCATAGTTAATCTGGTTTAGACAAACTAGAACTTTACCCATTCTAAGAATTCATGGATGTAGTTTAATTTAGCCTAGCATAGTTAATCTAGTTTAGACAGACTAGAACCCATTCTAAGGATTTATCCCTGATTTACATGTTATGCATCCCAATGAAGTAGCAGCATCAATAGTGAATATCTACATGGCTTTCTTAGGAGCTCTTCAGATAAAAAGGTACCCTAAAGATTCTAAGGTATCTTAAAGATGCTACATGCTACATTTTAACATCAATGCATCTTTCCCACATTAATTTTGAGACATTAGTACATTTACTATAAACAAACCAGACCATCACAGCCTGTACACTGCATTTTACAGTGTGTACTACCAGTATATACCGTATATGATGCTGCAGCCTGCCATGGTGTAGATCTATCCCTACTGCTTTATGGGTATTTCTTCCTTTCTTTCCCATTTCCAAAAGCTCCACATTTGGGTCAGTTTTGTGTGCTTTTCAGCTTGTCCTTTCCCCAGTAAAAGAAGTCTCATATGGGCTGTGATTGTATGGAAGTCCGTTGGAGAGTCATTAATTTGGCAGGCCTCTCAAACACAAAAGTCCCAACAGAGCCGGCTTAAAGGCCACAATAAAATCAGTGGACAGATGGAGAGAGAGAAAACTGGATTACAAGGTCAGTAGTTTATTATCCAGTTTCTTTTGGTGGGTTGATGATTAAACCATCAACCAAAATCAACTGAAACATTTTAAGAAGAGAGATCGTGTGTGATATTTTATATCTGTGTGATCTTGAACGTGTAAAGGGGAATTTAATAAGTGTATACCCGATGAGTGTCAGATGCCCTTGCGTCTTGTGTACACGAGGCCGTTTGCAAACTCTGTGCATAAGTGTGCATGTGTGTGTCTGCCTGTATGACTGCATTTTGCGACTATACAGCAGGAATGTGTATCTGTGTGTGCATCACTCAGTCCTCAGAAATCCCAAGCAATTCGGTGGAAACAGCATGACTCCTTCAGATACACAGAATGCATGTGCACATGCACACACATATACACACACTGAAACAACCCAGGTGCTATTGTAACTCTGTGGACCAACGATTGCTTTTAGCGAATTATCATATTGGGTGAGATTTTATATAGAGGGTTCAACAATATTGGTTTTTGAGGATACTGATATTTTTAGATTGAAGCTGTCGATAGTTGATATTTTTGTGCCAATTATTATTAATAAATACATTTTCTTTTTTTGGCCATTTTTATGACAAAAATCCCTAAAAAACATCACATGGATTCAGCGTTTAACCCAGAATTTTAGGCTGTCAGGGTGGAAAAGCCTCTGAAACAGCATTTAGACAATCAAGGGACACTAAAAATCTCCATTTAAACCCAGGATATTACTACTACTACTACTACTACTACTACTGCTACTCATGATAATTATTATTATTAGAAAACATATTTGTGCATGCTTGTTTGGAATCTGATCAAAATGTCTCTCATCTCTCATTCTCATCAATTCAGGTTAAGGGCTTTCCATAGACAAATAGTGTAGTATTGATCAATTCTACAATAAATATGTAATCAGTCAAACTGGATCATATCCATGATATCAGACTGGACCAGATCCACTTTTTAATAAAAGGATAATATCGGCCCCACATATCAGTCTAACCTTAATAATTAACATGTAGCAAACACTCCATGTTACTCTATTTCCTTTTCACACCTAATGAGGCAACAAAATCATGTTGACATGATCTAATACTGTCTGCGGTGTCATCCAGTGAATCATCATAATCTGCATGACTGATTTATGAGTTATCTTGATGCCTTTAGATGCCTTTGCTCGTCCACCACGGGGCTCCAGTAAGAAGCAGACGGGAGTCAGAAATCAGTTTAACCTTTACTGTTATCTTCAATGATGAAGCATCAATATAATGTCAAAAGTAAATGTAGGCACCCTTGTACTGGCATATGTATGTACATATACACATTTGTTATGTATGTACTGTATGTATGTATGGATTCAGTCATGCGTACAACAGATAGGGAGAAAATGAGAGTGTGTGGGAAATGCACTGGTAAGAACCAAAGAACCTCCTATTGCTAAGCAACCAATTAACGAGGCAGGCACTCAATTAAGCATGTACTCCTCACATGCACGACTAACTTAAATGTCCAGGGAACTTTATGGGGGAATTTAACACAGCCGCCCCCCAGATTAGCATGGCTAATATGAAAACACTAAATTCCCTCTGTGCTTCTTCGTCATCGGGAAGAGCCGGGAGCCTGACCAGAAGAGACACAGGTCATAGGTACAGGCGGTCCTTCACCTTCACCTCGACTGACATTTCCACCGGTGCTGGGGATCAGCTTCACAACCCGACCAACCGGCCACTGAGTGCAGGGAAGCTGAGGATCAACCACCATCACCACAGCATCTTGGGTCAGATCCTTGGAAGGCAGTGGCGGACATAATGAGCCCAGAAGTGGTTGGCAATGATCTGTAAGTGATGCCAGCAGTGCTCCAATGACTCTGGTGTGCAGACGGCTTGGGGAAGGGAGGCGTCCCGCTGCCCCATCAGAAGCAGGTTAGGTGTCACCGGGTCCGGCTCGGTGATGTCAGATGATACATGGCCTGTGGCTTGCTGTTCAAGATGCCCTTGACCTCAACAAGCACAGTGCAGAGGACCACTTTTGGATCAGCTTGGATTGTTTCCCAATGACAGCTTGCAGGACAGACTTGCCCAATGTGATCTCATGCTCCCACACCCCACCGAAGTATGAAGCAGCCACTGGGTTGAACCTGACGGTGATCTGATGACTGGCCGGTGGTTCTTGTAACTGAGACTCCATCGCTGTGAAGGCCTCCCTGAGCTCTCTCTCAGCACCACAGAAATTCAGTCCCTGGTCTGAGAGGATCTCTGATGGTGTGCCACGACGAGCAATGAAGCGCCTCATGGCGAGCAGGAAGCTATCATCATCCAAGATGGGGAGAAGGTCAAGGTGGATGCAGCGGATGGTGAGGCATTTATAGATCACACCTGCTTCTCTTTTTGCTGGCCGACCTTCACAATGAAGGGTCCAAAACAGTAAAATGGTGGTTGATGGAGCCATAGGTAAGTCAACAATGATGTGCACCGTCAGCTGGGCTCTGCATCTCTGCACATCCTCTCTGGTGCTGCCACAGACAACTGTCTCCCCCTCGGACCCAATAGTGCAGGATCTTCCCAAGTTCTCTGCTTGGCCCAGAGCTTCTGGACCAGGACGTTGGTCCGAGTTATGTAGGGGATAATAAATCCTAAAGGGTCGTACTGTGAGGCAAGGACCTTGTAGATGTGCCTCATTGTTGAGGGATGCTCTTCAATGGGACGGTGCCTGTAACCCAACATGTCAGAAGAACAGTGCCCCATGAGGCCCAAAGCTGGCTCTTGGGGATCATCATGTTGTCTGAGGGAGCTGCTGAGGGAAGATGCTCAACAACTGATGACTTGTTGCTGGCCCACTGCCTGATCTCGAAGCCCCCTGAGGCAAGGAGAGGGCGCATCTTGTCGATCAGCTGTGTGGCGGACTCCTAGTGGGCAAACTCTGGAGACAGTTGCTGTAGACCTGACTGCAGCACCTCTTCGTACCCCAGTGTGTGGTCACGCATGCGCCTTTGTTGGGCAAAGGTAGCAAAGCACAGGTTGCAAGTGGTACCGAATGGTAACACTTGCCACTCGTATATCTCTGGCTGATCCTCCCTCCGTATGTTCCTCCAAATGAACCATGTAAGGGCGTATCCTCGGGTAACAGCCTCACTTGATGGAACATCGCTCGGATGTCTCCACTGATGGCAACCACATGCTGGTGAAAATAGAGCAAGACTCCAAGCAGTGATGGGCCAAGTGAGGAACCAGCTGCTGGTTGAGAGAGAGACGTTCATGCATGAAGGAACAGTTAAAGACCAGTCTGTCTTTACCAGTGTGGTAGACGAGGTGGGGCATCAACCATGACTCCTTGGGCTGGTGCACATCCTGCACCAGTTGCTGCATGAGACCTTCTAATGGTAGCTGTTGAGCTGGTTGCATAGGACTGAGAAGCTGATAAGAAGGCCTCAAGTCAGCAGTGGAAGAGGGCTGATGCTGATATGCTGTCGGTAGACATTATAAGACTGTAACTATGGTGGCACCTGACATAGTCTGCTGCTCAGACAAACTTAACGTGTTGTCTAAGGCTGCCTGGGACTGATTTGCTGCTCCATGTCACTGTACTGGAAGTAACATCTGGCTCAAATGTACTTAATATAATTTAACACATTACCAAATTAAAATATTCTGCCTCTATGGGAAAAACAGATGAAAACTTTTTTATCTGCTTTGTTTAACGTTTATTTATCCATGAAAATTTGACAGAGCTCCATGCTGTTTTTCAGAAACACCCTGTTTCATATATACACAGTCTTACACATTACCACTGGAAGCTGACCAGTACAACCACAGTCTTCTACTGTTGGCCACTGAGCAGCTCCACTGAATCAGTTGGGGGTTCAGTCACAAGCCAACTTCTAGGCTACTGCTGCCTCCAGATAGTTAAATACCAAAAGAAGGAAGGAAGGAACAAATGAGATGAAAAGACAGAAAGTAAAGAAACCGAAAAGAAAGCATTAAGAAAACTTAAAGTTTGAGAAAATAAAATGGAAAGCAGCGTGTCTCTGAGGAAGAGCCTCAGCACTTACTATGTGCAGCATGAGATAGTCCCCCAGGCCGGGAGCGCTGTCGATCCTGACCAGGATACCGTCTTTTAGGGAGGTGCTGAAGCCGACGGTCAGCCTGTCGGTCCTGGTGCTCGGCCTCTCGTTCGCCGGCCACTTGAATGTGATGAGGCCTCCTCCTTTCCCAAAGATGTACGTTGTCCCGGCTGAGGGGAATGGAGAGAAGGAGAGGAAGAGAGGAGAGAGGATCAGCAGCGAGGCCTCTGGTGCAATGACAGTACAGAATAGTGACAATTACTATTTACTACTGCAACAACCCAATTCCCCCCAAGGATAAATTGTTTAATCTTATCTTGTGTAAGTGTTAGATTTTTTTTTAGAGCATTTTTGGTTTGGGTGCAGTAAACAATGATGGGTTAGTTTGAATAGATAGAGTTTTATGCATGATTGAGAGTGATTGATTGCATTGATGAATATGATAGCTATTCTATTTTTTCTATTTTTGTATGCACTTTCTTCAGGTCACTGTGCTTTATGGGCATGAAAGTAAAAAACAATACTGCCAAAGTATAAAACTAAAAGATCAACATTATCTTTAATATTATTAGCATTTCCATTTCTTCGGTGTGTACTGTATATGCTGCAGCATTTTCTTGCTGTTTGTTGCCTCCGTGGCCAAAATGTCCTGTTTTAAACACTCTCTAGTTAAATAAACATTACTTTTAATGGGGAGAGTGTGGCGCCCATCCATTTTGCGCTTCATTAACATTATTAGGAAACTATCTCTCCCTCCTGTCTCTCGTGGACACACTAGACACACTAACTGCCAAAAATGATGGTGGGATGAGGGATGAGCTCCAATGTACCGTCCAGTCCACCGCCAAATGAATACATGACAACAGGGGGACGAAAAGCAATGTTCTTTTTGATTAGTGGCTGTAAAACCTCCCCTGCCTCCTACCCTTCAGCCAAGTTTGAAACCTTACATGGCTGAAGACACAGAGCAGACATGCTCCAGCACTAGGAAAACTCCATTAAACACTCTCCCTAAGCCAAGGAGGGCAGATGGAGGCAAAATCTCAGTTCCCTCCCAAGTTACAGCACCTCCAGCATCCCAAAGAGGTTAAGTATGAGTAATATGTTCACATCTAGGTTGCAAAAGTCATAATTCACAATCTGATATTTCCAATCCAGGCACCAAGGGAAACACTCTGACCTATGCAAGGTAAATATAACTCCCTGTCTGGATTAACAATAGACATTTTTGATAAATGAGCTCAGCAGCCCACATGTATAATATATAAAAAGGAATGCCATGGGAGAAAAGCTGTGTGAAAACTGAGCGATTTTCCTTTCAATTTAATCCAAGCACATTTAACAACACACAAACACACACTGAATCAATTTCAAAGTCAAAATGTGGAAGTTTGATAGAAAAAAGAATCTTGTGGAAAAAGGCTGACGTGGCAGTTGAAATCCATATGACTGGATGAAGTGTGTGTGTGTGTGTATCTATGCGTGTATGTGCTCTCATGCATAATAAGGAATTATTGCGGGTAAGTGTATTATCGTGCATGACAGTTTCCACGTGGCTGCATGTGTGCCTGTGTCTGAATATGTGTGAGCGCGTGCGTGAGCATGTGCACATTTGTACTTGCAATGTGTGCAAATGTTTGTACTTGCTTCAAGGCTTCGGGCCAGCTGGCTCTGTCACATCCCCTTGAGTTGTGTGTCAAGTGGAACATCTGGCCTTGAGTTTGAACATGGCCACTAGGAATGCCTTGGCGATACGCTGCCACCTCACTTCCCTCTACATTCTTCATTCACACCACTCCACCGCAGGGATCGCATGTTTGAATGTAGTTGCATGTAGAAAGTACAGTACAGTGTGTGTACACAGCGATTCACCCGGTGTGGGTTTTGAAGGCCAATACCAATCCCGATGATCCGATAGCTGAGATTTCAATATCTTTAAATCTTTCATGAGAAAAAAATCCACAAAAAATTACAATGATTCAATGTTTCCTTCAGAATTGTATTCTTTTCAGGGTGGAAAAGCCTCTGAAACATCATTTAGACCATGGGACACTAAAACTCTATTGAAACCCAGGATAGTAATAATAATACTTAAAGATTGTTTTCTGTTATGTTTCTACTTATAAGGTGCTATATAAATAAAGTTGGCTTGATTTGACTACTACCACCTCTACTACTGCTACTACTACTACTACTAATAATAATAATGATAATGATAATTATAATAAAAAATATTCATACATTACTTGTGTGGAATTCGGTCAAACTATTGCCTAGTATTGATCAATTCTACAATAAATGTGTAATCAATCAAACTCAATGTTTTAATAAAAAGCCAATATTGCCCCTATATATTGCCAAACAACACATTTCAGTCAAAGTGGGAAATAACGCTTTTATTTCCAAGGCTATGTAGGATCTTAATTACTACGGCATCAATCCGGTTCATCAACATTTCATTTCACCATGATCAAAGTCGACAAATTCCTGCTAGCCTAACTCTACAGATGCAGGGTTTAATTTCTTTGTTTGTCTTTCCTCCACCAGGGAGGCATTGGGTTGCGCTATAATGCTGAATAATGTATGTAATCATTACACAATTAATTAATGAAGAGGCCCTTGGCTGTTGCTCTGTTGCACCTCAAAGGGATACAGATATCAGGTGCGAGGCAACATTTCCAACTGGATCAAAGATGATGATGGATGGATGGATCAATGAAGAGATGAGTGCATGGGAGAGAAAGATATAAAGCTCCCAGAGTTCATCATGTAGTTGATGAATGAAGAGATCTTGCTTAATGAGAGCCTCATGCCGCCTCTCAAGAGTTACTGAAAGCAGTGCGGCCTGCTAATGTCTTTGAATAGATGCTCTTCTTATTGCAGTCATTCATAGCCAGTCTAATGTGGAGATTAGGCAATAAAAACTAGATATTGCCCCTTTCAGTGTAGGGTTAATAAAGAGGAACATGTCCATGGGGTTACTACAAGGATGGGGTATTTGGCATGGCACACAATGGCCCGACTTGGAGAAATCTGAAGAAGTGAGAAGGTATACTACAGTTCTCTATTAGCTATCTGAGAGAAAGAAGCAAAGTAATCCTTCATGAAAACATCTTTAAAGCATGTCAAGGCCTTTTTATTTCAGATCTCAAAATCTCAAAGGTGGCGTGAAGTCCAAAGTGCTTTCTGAAGTAAACCCATATGCTTAAGGAACGATGAGCTACTGGATTACTACTAGTAACATCAGACAAGAGTGGGAGTGATGCACCTAGAAGGGCCGGAAGGGAGATAGGGTTA
The DNA here is from genome assembly GCF_046629955.1 of Centroberyx affinis. Classification (NCBI taxonomy): domain Eukaryota; kingdom Metazoa; phylum Chordata; class Actinopteri; order Beryciformes; family Berycidae; genus Centroberyx; species Centroberyx affinis. The sequence goes on along the minus strand of NW_027280919.1, from coordinate 39,672 downwards.
CATGATCTCGATTCCATATAGTACGGTATGGTTCAATGTGTCTCCAATATATTAAACAATTGATGTTCACTGCCCAATAGTGATAGGGTGATAGGGTGGTCATTTTGTATTTCTATTCTTGGTTTACACTAAAATTTGGATTTAAAAATAAAAGTAGATCCGGTCTCCCAAATGGAACTATCTCTCCTAAATGGTATCCCTCCATGATGTTTTCTTCTATCAATAAAAATGCTATTTGGTGAAATTCTGTTCTAAAACGTTGGACCCACAGTCAGGTTATTTTCATGGCCTCATTCAAATGAATGGGAAGTAAAAATCTGAACGCTACAAACTCGTCCAGCTGCATCTGATCTTGGTGAGTAGTTTATATTTTGGTTTTCATGGTGGTCAAGAGCTAAATAACCCCCATGTCAAAACTAAGTGGAATATTGCTTTAAGCAAGGATCTTGGCATCTTTGTTCAGTAATGAGATTGGCCTGTAGGAGACGGAGAATGTTTTCTTTTTATGTATTTTAAGTAAAAGTACAGGCTTTGTTTAATGATGGAGGGAATGCACCTGCCTTGAGAGAGTCATCAAAATCTGAAACCAGGAATGGGGAAAGTTGAGCAGAGAACTTCTCGAAAAAATTTTGAGGGGAGCCCGGGAGCCAAGAGATTTCTCTGATTGCATAGAGGATACAGCTGCTGAAATCTGCTCCTGAGCTGTAGGTCCCTCCAAGTCAGCCTGAGCATCTGGTGTTAGAGGGGGGGGGGCATTTAAATCACAGCAGAATGTCTCCTTGACTCTGGGGTCGTCTACGCATTCAGAAGCATATAACCTGTAGTAGAAGTCTCCGAAGGATTCATTAATGAGTTTTTGACTAGATGTAGTCTCTCCACTGTCCGTGTGCAACCTGGCGAAAATTTGCTTTGCTTTCCAACCCGGCGATGCTCTTGGCAACGGCAGATGGTGGAAGGAGTGAAAGGCTGATGGAAATATCACTTCCAACATGTTTACCCTCTTCAGCAAAGCCAAAGACACCAGGGAGGGGGGACAGGAGGCAACAGGGTTTATGGAAAATGTGGTTTTAATTTTGAGAAGCACTAGCCCTAACAATACCACTGGTGTAAGATAGAGCAGTGGTTCTCAACGTGGGGTCCGGGGATCACCAGGGGTCCTTGAGGGGGTTCCAGGGGGTCCCCAGCAAATTGATGAATTGTTAAACTTCACCATTATTTCATTTACAAGAAGTTAACACAATTAGATAATGTAGAAGAATGACTATTCTGATCATAGTTTCACTGTTATCTCTCTACCTACAATACAGATAGTCATGGAATTCTGGACAAAATCATATCTAACAATAAAAATATTCTCAGATTTGGGTCCGAGAGACAAAATCTCATCAAATGGGGGTCTGTGGCCCTAATGTGGACTAAATTAGGGGTCCTTGATATGAAAAAGGTTGAGAATCACTGAGATAGAGGCTACCAATCATCTCAACCATGATCTCATTTCTATACAGTAATTATAGGTATCACAATTAATTTGACAGTGATATATTGATGTTTAAAAATGCTACATCTAGCACCTTCAATGTCTTATTTAGGTTAATATATTTGCATGAACCTTTGATACCATGTGATTGGGTCTCCCTGCTGCCATGAATAAACCAGTTAATCCCCCCCCCCCCCCCCCCCCGTGACTAAGCAATAGTAGCTTACTTCTAATACTAGGAATGCTGATCTCAATAGTAATAGTAGGTGCTGCTCACCACCATGTTTTTTTTTGTTGACATCAAGATGTCATTGAATCATATTTGACTCCAAATGTTATAATTTCATCGGTAACACTTTACAATAAGGGTGCATTAATTAAGGGTTAGTGAATGCTTAATAAGCATTAACTAACCCTTAATTAACAGTTAACTAATGTGTAATTTACTAATGGTGTTCATATTAACTAAGGTATTAATTTATACATTATTTAATAGTTTATAAAGATGACCTGTTCACAGTAATATGGGAGTAAGCCAGGCATCATAACCAGGCTTTTAAGAGTGTACATGCAGTGTTTGCATACACTGACCAAAAACCAGGTTAAGAAGGGAATTCTCTGTGCATGTAAATGTAATCAATGAAACAGAATCTCCTGCATCACAAGCAGCAGAGTTTTCATCTTAATCACTAAGAAATTCATGCAAATCATGTTGTGACACAAAAGAGCCCTTGAAAAGAGAACCGAGCGAGCACATAGCCCCCTTCATCACCAGTTCCAAGCGCAAATAGCTTCAGCTGTAATAGTAATCCACCAAGGCTGGCACCCTTTCCATCCTAAAGCCTCTTTATAATTGGAGCGTTCTCTGATCTGATCTGAGATTCTAGGATGGAAAACCCTCTCTCTTGCTGTCTGGCTTGCTGGTGAAGATGCAGTGAAGACATCAGCCATTCTGAATGGAGATAAGCAAAGTCTGCAGATTGGGATAAAATGAAAATTTGACCCAGACTGGCCCACCAGAACTGACCCACAGATACCCCATCCACAACCCAGCTTCTCACAATATGGACATATGTAGAACAGGGCTGTAGTACTCGAGTCCGGTCTCGGTCTCAAGACCAGACTTGAGACCGATTTTTGATGGTCTTTGTCTCGTCTCGGACTCGTAGTTAATATGACTCGGTCTTGAATCGGTCTCGGATTAATTAACGTTACATAATGTTATTGTTTTTATAATTCTTATCTCTTCTAAGAAAGTGACCAGCAGCGAATGATACAATTTTCACAGTTGATAAAGTAATGCGCCCACCGAAAGGTTTAGTGAGTGCTTATTGGTGATATGCCAACAACCCAACCAATGGCTTTGTTTTGATTAAAAAAAACAAAAACTAACCATATGTAACGTTACTCCTAATGTTACTCCTAACATGCAAATTTTGTTGAAATGTCTTTAGAAACTTCCCCTCTATTTTAGGCAATAAACAAAAATATGCTATTTCAGTCAATGGTAGCCTTGGATAACACATTGCTATGGTATTGGTCTCAACTCGGTCTTGACCCCCCTCGGTCTTGGTCTCGACTTGGTCTCGACCCTCTCAACCCCCCCCCTCCGGTCTTGGTCTCGACTCGGTCTCGGCCCCCCTCGGTGTTGGTCTTGGATCGGAGTCGATTCAACAATGACTCGATCTGGACTTGGACTCGACCAAGGCAGTCTCGACTACAGCCCTGATGTAGAACAAAGTTTTGTTAGAGGTTCACCCCGTCAAAACCACATCACTGTTACCATAAGTAGTTGACAAGGTTTCCATCCTCTCTGCCCATAAACGTCACATCTCGACAACTCTGGGATCATAGACAATCCTGACTTTCCCTGTCATATTTATCCCCTTGTTTATATCGTTCAAGCGTGCTCAAATCGTAATTCTGATATTTCCGACAGCACCTTGAAAGCAGCATAATGTTCATTCACTGGGTCAAGTCGGTCACAGATTTATGCACAACACAATCAGTCTGTCATTGTCAGTTCAGCATGTGAAAGGTAGAGGTGTTAGTCAATTGGGCAAAATTACAATTTCTATGGCCTCACCTGGAAATAAACATTAAGTGGGCAAACTGATGAGATTTACATATAATTTACATATGCATGAATATGGTAAATAGGCTTTAGGTACACTTTCCACTCATTGTGCCTGGTTAGTGAATAGCATGGCACTCTGATTTGGTAATTTTGGTGATATAGGCGGATTTTCCCTGTGCAAACATTTAGTGAGTCTGGGCTGAGAGTGTGAAGTTGTAGCATGATAGAAGGCAAACTAATTATAGGATCATCAACACATTACAAATACACTGAAATAGAGTCCTAAATCAACTCAGCCAAAATCTCTGAACAGTGACCATTTTGCTACATCACTTTCTCTGCCACTGTCAGAGGACCTTTAACATGTTTTTGAAATGGTTTCAGATGCAGTATGAAACCATGCATGACCAAAGATAGGGTTGTGAGAAAACAGTTTGGATTGGTCAGTCTGGTGTGGAGTGGGCGGGGTTTAATGAAAGGTCACTGAGTGCATCGAGACAGACGAACAATGACACAAACTAGGGCTGGGCGATAATTCAATATTATCGCTTATCGTCTTTCAGTGGAATCATATTGTGATGATATGAAGATATTTTAATATCGTGACACACATTTCTGCTGTCTAAATTGATGATGACAAGCAAATTTTACTTAAAAACTCTCATAAAATGAGGTATGGTAGGAATATTATTTGAATATTTCTGTTTTGTTTGACATCACACCTAACATTACCATTCGGTTCAATGAGATGAACATTAATTTGATTATTTAACGTGATTTTGCATACATGAACCATATCGTGATATATATTGATATCGAGAAAAATCCTTATGATTATCGTGATATTGATTTCAACCATATTGCCCAACCCTAACACAAAGCCTTTAAAACTTTTTCAGCATCAAGGACGGACTAACTTATGCACACAAATGACTTTTAAATTAAGCACTTTGCAACAATAGGTGAGTAAATTCACATCATGTCAGAGCATTTTAAGCAGATATATATTTGCTCCACAAAAACAGGTTCCCTTACAAAGGGATTTGTGCATCTTTAAGTAATGATTCACGTAATATTTGGCATTAAAACCCCTAATGGGGATCAAAACCTGAAACCCGCCAGTACAATTAATACCTTTTTGTCTTGATTACCATGAACTGTGACAAAGAATACATTAAAAACTCTCTAACTGATATCTTCCCTGGGTGAAACATTGTGTTAGAAGCTGGATTTTAGTGCCTTTTTGACTATGCAATTTGCTTCTCAAAACATTTCGCAGCCCCTTACGCAAATGGTCGACCCCGAGCCGGTCTGATTTGTCATTCCCAGCATCAGACTAGCCTCGATACCTGTGTTTTTTCTAGAGAAACTGCTGCACAGGCCAAGACTATAAATTGAGTACACTATATAAATATAGTGGTTCGTAAATATCTCTCATGTATGTGGTTTTGTAGTTTTTTTTATGATGTATTATTATTTTTTATGTTATTCTTTTATGATGTATTTTTTACAGGCCACATCAAATAGGCATTTGACATAGACATTTTGGGTTGAGGCCTCTTCTGTACAAACTCAAATACCACCCCTTAGTTGCACATCTCCAGTTTATGACCCAATATGCAATATGGTGTCACCCATGCCCCTTATTGGACACTCCCCTTGCCTCTCTGCCAGTCTGGGAGTACGATTGGCCTGAAGCCAGTCTTACAATAAAGTGGTTCTATATACTACAAGTGTTGCTGGAGTTTTGACCTTGTTAGACCTTTTTCCTTCCTAAATTGGAAATGTGTAAGAACAAGATATTTAACTTAATCGGCTATGTTCCAGAACAGTGCACATTATAAAGAATGCTTCTATGGCTAGAGTTATATATCCATCCATATCAATTCCCACCTCACTCCACAGAGCAAGCCGTGTTTCTTTTTGGTTTAGATCATATAACAGCCCCTCTGTATTCTGTATACCTCATTTATTTAGCAAGGAGTATGCACACATGCAAACGAACATACGCACACGTGTGTTCATTGTTCACAAAAACAAAGCAAAACACAAAAAAACATTCTCTCACACACACACACTCACACATATACACACACACACACACAACACAAAACACACTCCCATCACAAATCAGTCTCTTATTTTAGCTCAGCTGATAGATGTCAAACCTGAAGACTGCTGCGACCCTTCAGCTTCTCCTTTCACATCATCCCTTTAGTGTACGTGTGCATGTGTGTGTGTGTGTGTGTGTGTGTGTGTGTGTGTGTGTCAGAGAAGAAAACAGAGAGGGAGAAACAGAAAGGGAAAACGTTGAGCGTTGAGCCGACCATTTACGCTACACGTACCTGAACGCTGCCATACATTTTGAATTCATTTGCTGTTAATGTCATTAAATGAAAGCTGGTGCATTGAAATGAAGCCAATTATATACATGTTAAAAGATAATACCACAACTGATGTGAACTATTTTAAAGATGCCGTTGCAATATGCGCTTGTGAATGTACTGTAGGCACAATACCATATAGAATACAGTCAGGATTCTGACTTTAGAATTCTGACTTTATTCTCAGATTTCTGACTTTAATCTCAGAATCTCAGAATTCTGACTTTAAACTCAGAACTCAACTAAATCTTTCACATATGGCCCTAATCCTCTTCCATATGTATCCATACTTATATCCTCATATAATGGGATGTATGGCAGTTTGTAGTGTTTTAGTGAAGCTTGTTCGGTAACACTTTACAATAAGGGTCACTAAGTTAAGGGTTAGTTAATGCTTAATAAAGGTTAGTTAATGCTTAATAAGGGTTAGTTAATGCTTAATAATGTTAGTTAATGCTTAATAAGGGTTAGTTAATGCGTAATAATGTTAGTTAATGCTCAATAAGGGTTAGTTAATGCTTAATAAAGGTTAGTTAATGCTTAATAAGGGTTAGTTAATGCTTAATAATGTTAACCCTTAATTAACAGTTAACTAATGTGTAATTTACTAATGGTGTTCATGTTAACTAAGGTATTAATTTATACATTATTTAATAGTTTATAAAGATGACTATTAAATAATGTATAAATGAATACCTTAGTTAACATGCATACCATTAGTAAATGATTACCAGACACGTTAGTTAACTGTTAATTAAGGGTTAGTTAATGCTCATTAAGTAGTGTTGTAGTCGAGACCACCTAAACCGAGACCGAGTCAAGACCAAGACCAGAGCATATCAAGTCCGAGTCAAGACCAAGACTTTGAGGGGGGCGAGACCGAGTCAAGACCAAGACCGAAGGGGGGCGAGACCGAGTCGAGACCGAGACCAGACCAATGCGAGTCCATTTTCAAGACCATATAATCAGAGTGATGGCTCAACATTTACACCATTTCTCTGCTAAAATTCAAAAAGAAAGAAAGCATTATTTAGGACATTGCAATTCGATTTCACTGACCTTTGGAAAGGCTCAAGACAGTGGGCAGAATGAAACATAAGTGTTAAAACACCCTGAGCAGATAGCTTCACTAAAACATTCAAAATTATTATCAGGTTATAGCTGACCCTTGCCTTGTACATTTATTTGGTTCCTGAAATGAGAAGAAACACTCTACGATTTTCATAATTTACTGTCATGTATAGGCTACAAATTGTTTTTATGTTCTAGTGTTTTGACCAATGTGACAACTTGCCCCGCTCTCCCCTACTCAGTCTGCCAGAGCCCCGCTTGTGCAGACGAAAGTGAAACTTAAAATTCCACAATGTACTCTCCTGTGTTAGTAACGGTTTACACAGTAACCTGATAACGTTATTACCTTGTGGAATTTAAGTAACATTAGTGAAATAATTTAACCTTTAAAAGTTATTGGTTGCAATTTGAAGGGGGAAGTTTTACATCCAATCACAGTAAAAATAAATAAATCAGACAATGCACCGGCAGGTAATGATGTTACTGCAATTGTGGTCTTGACTGGTCTTGAAATAAAATTCTGAGTCCTCTTTGTCCGAGACCGAGTCAAGACCGAGTAAAAATGCAGTCGATTCCGAGACGAGACCGAGACCATCAAAATGTGGTCTTAAGACCGGTCTCGAGACCAAGACCAATCTCGAGTACTACAACACTATCATTAAGCATTAACATAGTGACCCTTATTGTAAAGTGTTACCGCTTGTTCTTACCTTTCCATTCCAACCCACTTTATGATGTTGTGGCTATAATTATCAATGCTGTTGAGGGAAATTACAGGTAACATATTGCTTGTAGTGCTGCTCATGAGGCATTATAAGGTGCAGTTGCATTTAATCATGTGCCAACTGTATATGCTGGTGTTTGTCTGATAATTATACTGTAGGAAAAGTTTACCTCGGGCCTTCTAATCTACTTCATCCTACAGCTCCGGAATAAGGAGTGAGAGGGCAGAGAGCGATTTTGAAAGGGAGGAATATGACAGTCTAAGTGAGTAATACAAAATGCGTCACCCTGCATATCATAGCTTTGGCGGTGGTGAAAATGAGATAAGGTGGAGAAGAGAGAGATGGGATCTCGATAGAAGCCCCGCTTTACGGACGCCGCCCCTAGACCTCCGAACAACATCATTTCCAGAGGTAGCATTCCTGCACAGCCCAGCGGGGGGTTTATTGTGTTCAATACGCCGGTGAAAGTAGAAGCCTTGTAAAGCAATTTTCCAAAAGAGGCCCGACATACCCAAAAGCCCCATTAAAGCTGAAATATCATAATTATGCTTTAAATAAGGTGAGGGGCACGTTCTGTTCTGGGCCGCCGCTATTTCACTCTGGCACTCTTATCTTTCCTCCTGCAAAAAAAACCCATTGAAGAAATATGACTTTTATTAATAAATATAGAGTACGAGTTAACTCAGGGTTCCATTTTCGCTCAATATACATTGTTCAAGTTGCAGGCGGAAGAGAGTGAATGTTTCAAAGTGATAGCTGCGACATAAGAGTAATATTTCATTAAAGCCTGTAAGTAGACTTTCTAACTTTTCGAGCGGACCGGATCGCCGGCTCATTCTTTCCGGCCTTGAGCAGATTATGATGTGCAAACTTCCACAAATAATATCCACTCCAGCTCAGAAGCAAAGCTAGCCGTCTGTTTGTTTGATACACGCGCGCTTTTGTGGCCACCGACCAGAAGAGAGAGGGAACACTGTGTGCTTTTCACTGCACATCCTCTGGTGTTATGAAGACAAATGTGACTGCTCTGTTTGGGCACATATTTCACTTTCTCGGTATATTTTTCATATCGAACATATTTTCAGTCATTTTTTTTTTTTGCTTTGTCTCCATGATCTACTGCTGTTATTTTGCACACATACATAATGCTTTAACGCTAGAAAGGTCAATGGATATGGAGGGGTCTAACAGAAGAGCGACAAAGTGCCAGCTGAAAGGGATAAATATAATTAGAACTACTGTTTTACTGTGTTGCTAAATCCAACAATACTGGTTTAAATAAAAAAAATCGGCATGGAAAAGTCAGAGGGGACATTTTGAAAGCTGAAATATTTCAATTCTAAAATTCAAAAGTTGACTTGGTAACACTTTACAATAAGGGTCACTAAGTTAAGGGTTAGTTAATGCTTAATAAGAATTAACTAACCCTTAATTAACAGTTAACTAATGTGTCTGGTAATCATTTACTAATGGTGTTCATGTTAACTAAGGTATTAATTTATACATTATATAAGTCATCTTTATAAACTATTAAATAATGTATAAATTAATACCTTAGTTAACATGAACACCATTAGTAAATTACACATTAGTTAACTGTTAATTAAGTTAATGCTTAATAAGGGTTAGTTAATGCTTAATGAGCATTAACTAACCCTTATTAAGCATTAACTTACCCTTAACTTAGTGACCCTTATTGTAAAGTGTTACCGTTGACTTTTCATTCATACATTTCTATGTCATATATTTTGGACACATTGGAAATGGCAGTTGCTCTATGTTTAATACGTTCCATTTGCTATTTTCTTGCTGCAACGACTCAATTTCCCCACAGCAATCCTTAAAGTTTCATCTTATCATAGCAGCTTGCTTGAGAATTATAACTAATCTTGGATTGGATCTACAGTAAAATGCTATGATAAGGTGTTCATCGAGGCACAATCAGTGACAGTGCACAAGGGCATGTAATACAGCACTGTACTGTACAGTCAGCCAGGCAGCCAGTATCTATTGTTTACAAGTCAAGGAATCCAACAGCTTGCCTTGCCATCTGCACAAAATGGCCGCCAGGACCGTAGGAGGCGAGTCAGGTCGGCGCCGTTGCTGAAGATGCAGCCCCCCCCCCCCCCATGTGCCATTTCACTTGTTTTCTTCCTGCAGTCGGGGCGGCCCTGGGAACCGCATGCTGTAAACCGCCACAGTTTACATTTCTAATCAACAATAGGTGGCTTCAAACGGGCCGTGGCGGTGGCCATTTTGAAGCCAGCTGGAGCCGGGTTCAAGCGAGGGACACACTTGTCAGCGCTTCCCTCTCCGGGGGAAACCGAGATTCACTGACGTAAGCTAAGGGATGATTCGCGAGGGGAGGAAGTGCAGCATGAAAGTGTGGGAAAATGGGTAACCTCTCCTGCTACAGTCACCCTTAAGGCTGATTTATGGTAGGGGCGCTCGACAGAAATGACGTATTTTCAACAGGAAAAAAGTGTTTCTCGACACTTTCCTTTCATGTCGCTCACCTGAAGAATTTCGTTATGTCACGGACACCGTCGCATTTTGTCGCGCAATGTGATTGGGTAGTCACATTGCGTCACACTAACGTCGCCATGGAGATTGTAGTTTTCACTGAACTGAACGTCCTTATTGATATTTTGGTCTGTAACTTTTTCGTCCTTGTTTTATTAGTTTAATTAGTTTAGCTTAGCTCGTAGCAAATATGGAGGGTATAGATGAAAGACGGTAGAACAAGTTAGACAGTATCGCCACCTGTATGATTCTTCAATGAAAGAATACAAAGATGCGCAGATGGCATTAATGTCGTGAGATTGCCGACACCCTGAATATCAGTCTGTTGGACTGCAAACGTAAGTGGAAAGATCTACGGGACAGGTAGGCTATGTTTACTATCCTTGCTATCTTTATTGGTCAGATGAAAATGTTGCAGTAGGCTAAACAATAACCACTCGGTGGTTGAGAAGATTATTCTGTATCATGGAAGTTTAACGTTACTTGGCTTGTGTCTTAACAGTCAAATACAAAGTAGCACAAATATAGCTATACACTGATCGGGATGATATAATGTAACTTAACATGTTTTAGAAATTACAGACTCAAAAATCATTATTTTCCAAAAAAATAACACCACACATACGTCAGCAGGCACTCATAGAATAAGTTCATGCGACTAACTCACAAAAAGGACAGATAGAACCTTATAATACCAAGGTCACGATTTATCTGTGACACCTACAATGATAAAGAGTAACTGAACCAAACCCAAATCCATGGTGAAGCCTGACACCTAATGGTGAAAAGTAGGGTACTGCACTGGCCCTCTGCTATTGGCTGGTCTTTGTGCCAGGTGATGTCACCTTCTATAGAGTACAACTGGTGGTGACATCACCTGGCACCAAAGACCAGCCAATTTTACAATAATAATAAAGACATCAAAACTATTAAATAACACAAACGGAATTATGCAGTGACCAAAAAGGTGTTAAACAAGTCAAAACTATCTTATATTTAATCTTCTTTAAAGTAGCCGCCCTTTGCCTTGATGGAAAGGCAAAGGCTTTGGAAAGAAATTCATACATAGGCATCAACTTTTGACTGGCAGTGTCTGTGCTTGGTAAATATCTTGTGACTGTAAAGGGTTACTCAAAAATGAGACAGTAATTGGGTCTACGATGAATGGTTATTGCTATTGTTATTAATTTTTCATCCCTGTCAGTTTTATCTGGCATAAATTTTAGATGTCTCTCTTCAAAATGCTGTAATCCATACGTCGTTTTTTATTTTTTTTTACCATACTTGCCATTCTACCTAACATGATGTAACACTGCTGTAATTGTTTACATCACCCCAATTTGTTATATTTTTGTTTATATCCCTTTTTTTTCCTGTTTTTATTCTAGTATCCCCTGCTGTATTCTATTAAAATTTGCTGCTGCAGCGACCCAATTTCCCCACAGGGATCATTTAAGCTCCATCTTATCTTAAAATGATTCTCTTTGGGGTAGGGGGAGAATTTAATTGCATTAAGAGAGCGATCATTATGACGCTTTACATTTTTTGGAGTGATTTCTCATGCTGTCACTCTTCAACCCGACCTTGTGAGCGCCTGACAAAGCCGAAAGACCACAATGAGATGCTGTAGGTTCAAACCCATTTCCCCCTTTTCAGAAAGAAAGAGTGGAGGGCAGGTCGAAGGGCAAGAATGATTTCCCTACTTAAAAAGGAGGCATCGAATGAAAAGCGTTTTTTTTTTTTTTATGAGTGAGGGTGGAAGACGGAGAGGTTTTTGCCAAAGCACAGAACAACCGGAGAATGTGCTCCTGGCTGTGAAGAAAGAGACTTGGAAAGATAGAATTCAAAGAAAGAAAGAAAGACATAGAGAGGTGGCTAAAGGCTCGTTTATTTAATTTAGAGCCGGGCTACATGTGTTCATTATGCTCCGCAGACCAGGGAGCACAGCGGGATCACATAATGATTTCCCCATTGAAAGAAAAAGAAGCTGTATTAAGCCAGCTTAAATCTCACTTGGACCTTGAGGTGCATACATGTGATTACCACACTTACTCACACACACACACACACACACACACAGCAGAATATGTTCACTGAACATGACGCATTTCTTGGTGTTACATTGTATTTTACATATATTTAAAATGCAAATTGCTGGATCCCTTTTGTATTTGTTGGAATTGTTTCTTTAGGGCAGTGATTTTCAAACTTTTTCATATCAAGGACCGCTAATTTAGTCCACATTAGGGCCACGGACCCCTATTTGATGAGATTTTATCTCTCGGACCCAAATCTGAGAATATTTTTATTGTCAGATATGATTTTGTCCAGAAATGTATCTACACTGTAGATAGTCATAGAGAGAGATAACAGTGAAACTATGATCAATACAATCATTCTTCTACATTCTCTAATTGTGTTCACTTCTTGTAAATGAAATAATGCTGAAGTTTAACAATTCACCAGTTTGCTGGGGGACCCCCTGGTGGTCCCCAGACCCCAGAACCACTGCTTTAGGGGTCCAAGCACATGAGCACACGAGCCCTATTGTATTTGCTTGATTTCTTATTCTTTCTTCTTTTTCTCTGCTAAAATGTCTGCAGCTCAGAAACCGTCATATACTGCAGGTCACTTTCAATGTCCGCCATATTTAATGTTTAAATATGGCCATTTAATCTACTGATAAATGAATGAGTCAGAGGAGACATGGGAACTTTGTCACCTATTTAAACAGGTAATGGCTCACTTTTAAATGGTAATAATTCCTTCAAGCTGTTCTGAAAGGGGAAATCCATATAGGCTAATATTTTGCATGTTTTGGACTAAAATACATATATTGTAACCCACTTCCTTCAGGGGGGTTTAGCGGGAACGTCCACAGTTTTCAGAAGATGAATTCCAGGTGTAATTTAATCTGCCCGGTGTCTAATGTCTGACTTAATGATCGTTGTCTCCTGGCCTCGTTCTATAATGTGTCATGAATCTTCATTATTCTGCTGCCCAAATTGTATTGGATTTTTGTGGTCTTGTCACACTCACATCATGCATGAAGACACACAAACATATTAGAGTTACACTGATGTCTGGGACCGATACTGGACTTTTATTAAAAATTGTTTCTGGTCCAGTCTGATATGATGGGTATGATGCAGTTTTTCAATTAGGGTAAAGCTGGGACAAAAGAGACACTTTTTGGTTTGTGTTATTGATTTAAATAGGGTAACGCTTTATTTTCCGGGTCCGTAATTTCCTAATAATTTCCTAGAAAGCAACTGTTAATTTCTTAGGGAGTTTCCTGGAAAGAATTAAAGGGAAAATAGAGAAAGAGTTCAACGTTGGTAACCTGGTAATTTCTCTGCCTATTATTTTTCCAATAAATAGTTACGGTTTATAAGTTTATTTATTTATATAGCACCATTCATACATAGAATGTAACTCAAAGTGCTTTACATAAAATGCACTGATTAAAATAATGCATGAATTGAAAACAGTGAATGGGTTAAAACCGTTACATTGCATTAAAATAGCATTAAAATTTCAACAATAAAACAGCAGAATAAAGAAAAAATAAAGTTAAAATGGTAGGTTTTGAGTTCGAAAGAGCTCACTGAACTCGCCTTTTTGATATCTGTTGGTATATAACTGAATAACTGAAGAAAGCTGCATCCCCAATCTTTTTATGAGTGCGGCTGTGAACGGTCAACAAGCCAACGTTTGAGGACCCGAGGACTCGTACAGGGACCTAAGGCAGAAGGGAATCTGCAATATGGGCCGGGCCTAAGCCGCTAAGGGCTTTGTAAACAAGTAAAAGGACTTTAAAGTCAATCCTAAAAGCTACAGGGTGCAACTGCAGTGATGTGCTCTCTCTTCTTTGTTTTAGTTAAGAGCCTAGCAGCAGAGTTCTGGATTAGCTGTAGTCTGACAGCAGTAGTAGTAGTAGTAGTAGTAGCTTAGTAGCAGTAGTAGAAATAGCAGTAGCAGTAGTACTAATAGTAGTAGTGGCAGTAGTAGGCTAGTAGTAGTAGTAGTAGTAGCAGCAGTAGTAGCAGTAGCAGTAGTAGTAGTAGTACTATCTTAATAACAGTAGTAGTAGCAGCAGCAGTAGTACTAATAGTAGTAGTGGCAGTAGTAGTAGCAGTAGCAGTAGTACTAATAGTAGTAGTAGCAGCAGCAGTAGTAGTAGTAGTAGTAGTAGTAGTAGCAGTAGCAGTAGTAGGCTAGTAGTAGTAGCAGCAGCAGCAGTAGTAGTAGCAGTAGCAGCAGCAGTAGGAGTAGTAGTAGTAATAGCAGTAGCAGTAGTAGGCTAGTAGCCTAGTAGTAGCAGCAGTAGGAGTAGTAGCAGTAGTAGAAGTAGTAGTAGTAGCAGCAGTAGTAGTAGCAGTAGTGGTAGTAGTAGTAGTAGCAGCAGTAGTAGTAGCAGTAGTGGTAGTAGTAGTAGTAGTAGCAGTAGTAGCAGTAGTAGTAACAGTAACAGTAGCAGGAGCAGTATTATTATCCTGGGTTTCAGTGGAGAGTTTCAGTGTCCCATGATGGTCTAAATGCTGCTTCAGAGGATTTTCCACCCTGACAAGAATAACACTTTGGGGGAAACACTGATCAGCTGTCAGCAGCTTCAATCCAAAGATATTGGTAAATTCAAAAACCCATATTGGTCACACACAGCTGTACCAGCATCCTATAGACGCCCCATCCTCCACTCCCACCTCCACCAGAAAGGACGGCTTGCTTCGCGGCATCAATTAAACACAAAATGAACAGATGCAATCAAGACTTTGCAGAAGTCTCTGAAGAGGAAGTAATTGGGACAGTATTTGCGCGGGGAGAGATGATCGAGGCAAAAGAGGCAAAAAAACAAAACCAAAAAAAAGAGAGCGAGAGAGACAGATTGGCAGGGAATATTTAGAGAGAGCGAAAGATAAAAAGGCAGTGAAGGGAGAGGAGATGGAGGAGAAAGAGAAAGAGAAAGAGAGAGTGAGATAACACAATGGGGATGGGGGGGTAATCCTCCGGGTGTGAGTCACAAAGACTGCAGCGACGCTTCGTACCTCTGTATTTCTGTCCCCCGGTCTTTCTCACTTCTTTGCCTCTCTTTCCTCTCATCCCTCTCTTTCAGTCTTTCCTCTCCAAATCTTCCCTCCTTCCCTAGCACGCCGGGCCAGCGGCTGTTTTATCCGACTTGATCTCAATTCCACGCTGAAGTCTAACCACCTACTGCCTGGCCCGGCCGCTTTGTCTCTCCCTCCCTTTCTCTCTCTCTCTGTGCTCCGTTCAATTCAGTGTGCTTTATGATGGGAATGAAAGGAAAGAACAATATTGCCAAAGCACTGAGATAAAAGATTAACATTTTTACATGAAATCCCCCCTCCCTTACCACCACTGTTGTATGAATGCGTGTGTGTGTGTGTGTCTCTCTCTCTCCCTCTCTCTCTCTCTCTCTCTCACTCTCTCACTCTCTCAATTTCAATTACAATTTCAACTTTCTTTTTTGGCATGACATGTAAATACATTTGTGCTGCCAAAGCACATAGAGGGCTGTGGTAATAACAATGAAAGTAAAGTCTCTATGCATGTTGTAATATTATACATTTATACACTTATACAGCACATATATATATACATACATATATATATATAATATTAAAGTACCTTAAAAGACATGTTTCTACTTATTTTCTCCCTCTCCCTCTTTCTCTCTCTCGCTCTCCGTGCCTCTCTATCTTCTCTCTCACTGCAAATTGTTTGACCGTTTGAACTCCTACAGTGTGGCCAAGTTGAGCGAAACACACACACACACACACACACACACACACACACACACACACCGGTAGTGCAGTCTACACTCGCTGCTTGATGCTGTTTATCTCAGCAACGGCTGGATTTGATATTATGGAATTATGGATCAGGCCCTGGCTGGTTGAAAGAGTAGCAGTGCTGCTGATAAATAGGTAAAATGTGTTTGTGTGTGTATTTTTGTGCTCAACACATACACATTATTCATATATACACACACACACACACACATACCAATCTGGTATTTGGCCCCGGAAAGGACAGACTATACAGGCAGGCATGGATGGCTTTGGTGTATCTATGTGTCTGCTATAGCAAATACTACTCTGTGTTGTGTGTTGCGTGCCTGTACATATGTGTGCATGCAATCGGGTGCACATACATGCACGTGTTTGTGATGCACCCCCCCCCACAACTATTCTTCAATTCACCTCAACTGTCAGGCTGCTGGAGACAGTCGCTTCTGCTAAACCCTTCCACCTTTGAAGATGTGCTTAGAAGAAAACAATGGCAAATTAAAGAGAGGAGGGCTGGCAGTTTGCAGTGGCACATGAAAGGGAGGGGGAGAACGCTCACAATTCTTCTGGGAGAGATTTAAAGTTTTGTTTTTGCTCTGCTATTAAATTAGGAGAATGTTACTTATGCCCCTGTAAAGCCTCAATATTTATTGTAGAATTGATCAATGCTACACTGGCTGTCAATGGGAAGCCCCTAACCTGAATTGATTCTAATGAGACATTTGATCTGTTTTTGGTTCTATTGTAAAAACTGACTATTTATTTTATTATTATTGTTATTATTATTGTTGGATTTTATTTGGCATGGAAATTATGCTACCAGTAGAATTTAAATGTAGGCTAAGTAGAATTTAAGTACATGAGACACTTGCCATTTGTTCCCCCTTCTGCAGACTGCAGGCGGAAGACAAATCTCTATACAGAAGAGGTGATGTGAAATTGCCATGATGCAGATTGAATAATGGAACTGGAATAAACTCTGCGAGTTATTTTTCCCAAGGCACAAGACAAGACGCGTTCATCAGGAGCCAAATCCAGGTCAGTCAAATGGCGCTCACTCACCTCGTATTGAGCGACACTTGCTCGACCAGTGTTATGGTCTTGCTAAGCTTTGTAACTGCAGTGATTAATACATGTGTGGCAAAATATATTTTTTTTGCCAGTGAAATTAGTTTGAAATCACAGGGTTGAACACCTCTCAATGGAACAAATCACCGCATCTAACAAAAATCAAACAGTTAAATTTCATGACACCTGGGCCCCCTTCCTGAAAACTCCTGAATCTGCCAATGAACTAAGACCCTTTTTTTTTTTCTTTTTTTTTCCATTAATTATAACCTGTGGAGACTGTCTGACTGACTGTCTGTCTCTCTGTTCTGTCTGTCTGTCTGTCTGTCTGTCTGGCTGGCTGTCATTTTATCGTCACTAACACTATGTAGGGGCGGGTGGGGCCTTTTTGGTTTTTGTTTGTTTCTTTTTTTTTTTTTTTTTTTATGTATGCACTTTATCTTGGTTCTGGTGTGGTGACACCTTGTCTGTAAATAATAATAATAAGAGAAAAAAAAAAAAAAAAAAAAAGAAATCACAGGGTTGTGGGCATTTGAAAAATTGTTGAGTAGTAGGGTGAGCACATTTTCAAACCCCCAAACCGGGACCCTTAAGTGTACCGCACATTCATGCACACGCACATGTATGCCCTTATGCATGCACCATAGGCCTTTTCATCAGGATGGGGGACAATTATTTCAGCGCTTAGCACACCTAGTGACTGCACCTTTCAACACCATGGACAGAGCCTCAGCAAACCAAAAATGATGTTTTGTCTCCAAAAATCCACCAAAACATAGTTTATGTGGTGCATTGTTTATGTTTTTTGATTGGGTTAGGTAATAATGAGCGGGACAGAACATGATAAACGTCTATGTAAGTGCAGAAAACAATAATAGTATTATTATTATTTTAATTGTGGTGAAAATTTGGTAGTGAATGTTGAAAACCGGGACATTTTAGTGTTTTACATTTTTTTTTCTTTCTATGCTTCAGAATAACTAGAAAAAATTCACACATTGCTGCTGCTGCTGTTGGATGAACACAGTTTTTTATAGGTTTTTAATAGGTTTCATGAGCCTTAGGGTCTTGGAACCTGCTCTACCTATTGAGGACAATGGCTACGCTGTCATAGAGAATTTTATGGAGCATTCCCTTCTTAACCCGGTTACCCAACTAACGTGGCTTTGGGTCGATGCATGTAAACATCATAACTGGGTTAGAATAATCCGGTTAAACTCAGACTATGAGAAACCTGGTTAAGATGCCTGGCATGCTCCATATTAAACAGGTTACTGTGGCACTGCTTAGACTCGCACAGCATTATCGGTACATTTTGATGTAATTTTCTTTCCCCTGCGTTAGAAGTGAGCTGCTAGTGCTCAGTTGCTCAGTCAAAGATGATTGATGATTTATTAATGGAAACTGGGAGACTCAGGCTATCAGACCGAGGAGCTGTGTCTGGGAGGTAGGATGGGAGCAGGCAGCATAGGGCCTGTCCTCAAGCCAGCTGTCATGAAGGGGCAGGAAGTGGAACAGGTCACTCACTTTAAATATCTGGGAACAATCATTGACAATAAACTTACCTTTCAGTCCAATGCAGACTACTATTTACAAAAAAGCAGTAAACACACCCTGACCATGGTTTACAGGTCACTCACTGAGAGTGTCCTCACCTTTAACATGGTCTCCTGGTATGGGAACCTCTCAGACAGACACAGGAACAAGCTGACCCAGGTGGTCAACCAGGCCAACAAGATCATCGGAGACAAACAATTGCAACTCCAGAACCTATACAATTGGTCCATAACCAAAAAGGCAACCCAGGTCTATAATGACCCCCACCCACCCCCCTTCACTAATCACTCCAGCCGTTGCCATCTGGCAGGAGACTCGAGGTCCCGCTAGCCAGGAAAAATGGGTACAAGAAATCATTTGTGCCCTCTGCTGTGACCATTCTAAACAGGGACATAATAAAATACCCCACCCCCCTCTTAGTTGCTCTTCACTGTCTGTTCTATACTGTGTTCTGTTTGTTTTATACTGTGTATTGTTTGTTTTATACTGTGTCCTGTCTGTTTTATACTGTGTCCTGTCTGTATAATACTGTGTCCTGTCTGTTTCATACTGTGTCCTGTCTGTTTTATACTGTGTCCTGTCTGTTTTATACTGTGTCGTTTGTTTTATACTGTGTCCTGTCTGTTTTATACTGTGTCCTGTCTGTTTCATACTGTGTACTGTTTGTTTTATACTGTGTCCTGTCTGTTTTATACTGTGTACTGTTTGTTTTATACTGTGTCCTGTCTGTTTTATACTGTGTACTGTTTGTTTTATACTGTGTCCTGTCTGTTTCATACTGTGTACTGTTTGTTTTATACTGTGCACTGTTTGTTTTATACTGTGCACTGTCTGTTTTATACCGTGTCCTGCCACGATCTGCCATTACAGAGAGATTATAAAATTTGTGCTAAATTCTAACACAATCCAAGTACATTTTGCACTGCATTAATTACAGTTACACTGACATACACTGACTGCTTCCGAACTGCTTTCACAACGTAGGCTAACTGTAGGCTAAGTGTTGCCCAGGCTGAATCACACTCCACTTTACAAACTTGGTTGGTGACTGCTTGGACAAGCTAACTAATTGGCATAGACTAGAATTTGTTATATGTTATATGTTATATGAATGTTGATAATTTACAGAATTACGAGATTGCGAGGTTGCTTTGCCTGGTTCTTATTATTGTTGTGAACATCAGTGTGAGTTTCTCAGGGAAGTTACTCTCTTTACCATTATCCACTTATTCACGTCTTTTTTTTTAATCATTTATTTTTTATTGCAACACCGTCAAGTTACAGACAATACAACAGGTTGCGGAATACATTTTGACTGTTCCACTTGTCTTTTTGATTTTTGGTACATGAAATTAAAGTACTTGAACGGAAAAACAGAAAACTGTCATCTGCAAGCTTTGTAGAGTGACTGTCATTGCTAGGGGTGGAAACACCAGCGGAACCACCTGAGCCATATGTGACTAAGACTATTGTAAATTTTTATTTTAGCTTTATCCAAAGTTGAGGTGAGTGTTCCAAATGAAAAGTGTCAAAATACCTTAAATTAATACAAATTTCAGGCAAAAAACTGTTTTTTCCACAGCTTTCTTGTACTTTTTTTCATTTTTCAAACATTATCACCAGAAAAAACAGTAGATATGAACCTGGAAGACCTGGAAGTTGTGATCCATATCATGATACTGCCTGAAAAGATTGCGATATGATATTTTTGGCCATATCGCCCACCCGTTTTCCTGATTGTTTTTACATTGATTGATCCTTTTACAAGGACTGATGGTTTGCCACAGCTTGAGTGGCTTGTTACATTTGTAATGTTGAACAGAGAATTTCCTGCATTATTTGTTATTCGTGGATTCTGGAAAGTTGCAAACAGCTTCCAAGCACCACCTTTTAGAAATCTGAGTATATACCCATAATTGATATACGCAAAATAATTCTGGATTTAAGCTTTGAGGCTTACAGTGGCTGCTTGTCTAACTGGCTTATTTTAATCTTCATCGAGATACCCACTCCCCACTCTGAAGCACAGGAGCAGTCAGCCCAGTCTAAAAGCCAAATAACTGGAAACTTTCCAGTGGCATCCATCTTGACTCACCATTTTTGGACACTAGGTATTGGCAGTGATTAGACAGTCTATCCACACTAAGAGAAAAATTCAAGAAGAAAGAGCAGGAGGGAGAGAAACTGGTAAAATGAATGACTTTTACCAACAATGCCAAGCATACTCAGAGTGAAAACTCACATTTATACAATTCACTGGAATTTATGACATAATCAGTCATCCAGCCCACCTGAACTGAATAAGTCAGTTATGGGTGTGCCTCCCCATCCATCTCCTAGTGTGTGTGTGTGTGTGTGTGTGTGTGTGTGTGTGTGCGTATGTATTGCAGGGAAAGGCAATAAGTTCACAACTGAACGATGACTGCTTGGAGACGGAGAACAGGGAGGGAGGGAGACTAAGATAAAAGACAGGGAGGGGAAAAGGAAGGTGAAGGACAGAAACATACACACACGCACACACAAAATAGCCACCCCAGGTTTGCTGCTATATGATGCGGCTCGAACCCCTCTAACAAAAACAAGCGCGCAAGACCACAGAGCGTCCGATCATTTCCACACACTTCAACAGTAAATGGAGAAGTACGGCATAACAATATCTGCACGCTTCAGCGGCCAATCCGGCTCACTTGGCTGTGAATAATTCAACTGTCGATACAATCTGTTTGACTGACTGCAGAGCACGGGCGGTCGGGGGGGGGGGGGGGGCCGGCGCTAAAAGATGCTGCCGTCCCAGCAGCAGCCACCGCAGACTGCAGCCTCAAACATGAAAATGTTCATCGGAGAGGACATAAAAACATGTTCCAATTCCTGGGGCAAAGGAGAGAGAGAGAGAGAATGGATCATGAACGAGAGAGAGGGAGAGGGCGTCGCACTTTACCAGAAGTGGTGCTCAGAAGGCGTTAATCAGAGCATGATATGATAAATAAAAAATGAATGAATGAATGAATGAAATTTTATTATTGTGTCGTGCATAGAATTGTATGCCCAGCCCGCATGGGCTTACAAGACACCAGAAATTCAAACAAGCCAGGACCAGAGTACAGTGTATACCAGTGATTCTCAACCTTTTTCATATCGAGGACCCCTAATTTAGTCCACATTAGGGCCACGGACACCCATTTAATGAGATTCTGCCACTCAAACCCAAACATGAGGATATTTTTATTGTTAGATATGATTTAGTCCAGAATTCCATGACTGTCTGTATTGTAGGTAGAGAGATAACAGATAAACTATGATCAAAACAGTCATTCTTCTACATTCTCTAATTGTGTTAACATCTTGTAAATGAAATAATGGTGAAGTTTAACAATTCATCAATTTGCTGGGGACCCCATGGAACCCCCTCAAGGACCCCTGGTGGTCCCTGGACCCTACATTGAGAACCATTAGTTTAGGAGACACTGTTGGATTTCACTCTTAAGTTTGGATTCATCACTTGCTGTGTGGAGAAGATTTCCCACCAGTGACCATCCCGACACTAGAATTTAATTTAGAAAAAATGGATGGAACTCTTCTCTTTCTGACAGCTGGATTTTTACATTGCCTAGTCCAGCATTAAGTTGAATATTATTCATTGATATTTGCCTGATGATGTTAGGTCTAGTGTGTTACAAACGTTTATCTATGCTTCTAGTAGGCTTAAAGGGATAGACAGTTGACATGAGGATTGATGAAAAAAAAAAAAGCATGGCTAAAAGGCAAGCAAGAGAGAAAGAATATAATGTAAGCATGAGAGAGAAAACCGAGGCAGATTGCACCAGAGCACAATAAGACAAATCCAAAGAAGAAGGCATGAGTGCAAAAGCAGCGGTCCTCCCTCCCTCGCCACCTCACCTCCCAAAAAAAAAAAAAAATGTTGTGATGATAAAACTAGTGTTGAAGCAAGGCAGCACATCAAAAAGACAAAGCAAAAAAACAAAACAAAAAAAAAACAGCCCCAGCTCCCTTTTGTTGGATTGTCTGTTGAGCTAATCAACACAGCCAGGCAGTCTCTTCACACCTAGACACATCCCAAACGCCTCGCTTCCCATGCTGGGTGGATCAATGCAGGCCAGAAGGAATCATATAGAGAGCCCAATATATCCCCATTATATCAGATGGCAAGGGGAGTTTCTTCCAGAGGCATCATAATTAAAAGGTGATTTTCTGCCTGAGCGCATGGCGAGCTAGACAGCAGCTGGCCCGAAGAGCAGGGACGGCATTTGAGGATGCTGTGCAGGTGACTAAAGGTGGGCTTCATGTTGAAATAATGGCAAAAAAATGGGACTATGTATGCTCAAAATTGTGAAGGATATGAGAAATGTTCTATGTTTGATGTCACTTCTTAAGACATATTTTTATAAAAAGTAAAATAAAATAAATAAAAAAAAGCTTTTATTGTGTGATGTTCTTTTTTATTGTATTTCTTTTTTGGTTATTGGTTAATAGATTTTTTTTTTTTTTATGTTGTGAAGCAGTTTGTTACCGGTTTTGAAAAGTGCTATACAAATAAAGTTATTGTTATTGCTATTATTTAAATGTCTGATTTTAGCTGAATGTCCCTTTACTGACTAAGTTGTACCCAGATTAAAAGACATAACAAAAGACAAAAGACATACACAAAAAATAACACAGTACTAAAATAAAACAATATTGATTTAAAGAATAAAAAAAAAATACAAAAATTAAATTGTTCTAAAAAGAAAACAAGGCAACAAAAACCCCACTAAACAAACTAGCAAGCAAGAAAACAAAGAAATAAACCCTCAATAAATAAATATTTGTGAATAAAGAAATGTTTTCTCATATTCATAGATAAAACCTAAAGATAAAAAATAAATGAAAAATAAATATTTATTTAAAAATAAATGTCTAAATACAAAAAGGAAAGGAAACAAGGCAACAAAAAACCTACCAAATAAATAAATGAGTAAGTAAATAATAAATGCATAAAATAAGATAAAAGTCAAGGGTAGGATTATGAACTCCAAAACAAATAGACTTTTACATAGGGATTCACTACCGACCACAACAATATTCAAATATATGTATGCAGCACACAGCCACTGTGTGCTAATACAACACAATGGGCTTGGCCATTTTAGCATATCAGCACTCACACTGTAGACTCTTTCCACTTTGACAAAGGGTTTTATTGTTTTGGCCAATGTAATTTGGGGTTTTGGCAGCTGACAGATTTTCGTTATCCAAATAGTTATAATAAATCATAGTTTTATTAAATAAATACACACATAGTCATGGCAACCTCTTTGTATTAAAAAAAATCTACTGAAGAGATGCGGGCTCGGGGAGAAAAGGACTATGATTAATGCATCTACAATACTTCATTCGTAGTCCAGGCATTCCAAATGGCCTTCAGTGATTGTTTCACCATGGTTCTTGTCCAATATGGCGCCATATATTGCACAATATTGAGTAACTTTGATTCACCTCTCTGTGAAATCTCAGCAGACCATGGAAGAGAAGGAGAGGGATGAGGTGAAAGCAATTCTTGACTTATTCAAGGCGGAACTAGGCTATCATAATCACAGACTTGGAAACTGCGGCCCAGACAATTAGTTTGGCTTTGTTTTGAAGAATGAATCGAGTTCTGTGTTCGGAAACTCATGTCTCCCTAATGATCCCGGTCCAGAGTGCAAATAAGGATATCTGCGTTATGTGGGGCTTTCATACCAAAACGGGTCTGATGAGCTCCTCGGAATGACTTCCTTCTACTGCCACTGCTGCTCTCTCTTCCTGCATCTACAAAGCAGCGAGGTGTCAGGAAGAAAAATGCTAAGTTATTCACGTCCTTCGATGGCAAAGAAGGACCATTATCCTGCTGCACACCTTGTGAGCGGCAAGCTTCACAGCTAAATCTTAGCAGCTGTCTTTTTTGTTACCCTCAGCCCCGCAGCTATGAAAGCTACCTCAGCCAAAGCCTGATAGCATACAAATTTCACTGGCTTTCAAAGACTATAAACACAATCTTGCAAGCTGTGCCCAGAGAATTAAAGCAGCGAGTATTTTTTTTTTTTCCCTTCACTTCAACAGCAAAAGCATAGCCATATACCAAGAAAAATTCTCTCGGTTTTTAAATGCAACAAGTGAAATTGGCGAGTTCATGCCTTTACGTGGCTTTGGTTGATAGAGTAAATGATCGATCTGTACTGGCCAGATCTTCTGTGGATTTTATTTTAATTAAAAAAACATTTAGAAAAAAGTGCCTGAAGCGCAGGCAGTCATGACTACTGCATAAAGCAACCATGTCTGGAAGGTTGCACTCAAAGAATATACCTTCATACCTTCAAATAGGTCAGGTTTAGCAGAATGCCCTGGAGTTTACTGGCCTCACAGGTGGAAAAAACATCTGGTGGTCAAATTTAGCCGTTTGGATGTACATCACTAACTTGCACTGACACTGAAACCGTCTACCAGTCAGTCATTCTCCTCATTTCACCCACATTAATGAGACGTTCTCTTCCTAGACACCCTAGAATCCCTACCACCTATCCCTATAACCCATCAGCACCTCCTCACCGCAGGGCAACAGCCTTTCCTGGGATACATGAAAGCAGCTCGACGCGAGAAGACCACAAAACTATAGACAGGTACAGACACTTATTACTCAGAACGGAGAGTGCCAGCATCGGAGCCGGGAGCCGCGAGATGGCCGACTTACGTCAACGAGTATTGCGGCGAAGTACGGCGGGAAAAAAAATAAACGCCCGCAGAAACAGACAGCGCTGTCGTAGTAATTGGACACAACCGCGTCGGCGCTAAACGGGGCAAAAAAGCACAGGCGTACCGTGTCAACATTGCTTCTGACAACATCTAAGAGAGGAGGGCACCATTAGAGAGAACGAGGGAGAAGGAGAGCGGCGGTCGGGTTCAATTTGGCACGCTGTCCGGGGATCAAAGAGCCAAATGGAGATAGATGGCTAGATGCTTTTGTCTGTATCGTCCCTCTTGACTCCGGGTTATGAGGAAATGTGGTGCAAAGCGGACTTCTAAAGGCTGGCGCTGCTGTTTCTCCACTCAAGGGCACCTCCAGTTTCTCTGGAGATAACGGGTGAGGCAAGGGTTGTTGCCGAGTGTGTGCGCATTACAGGGGCGGCCAGTATTCTGGAGGTTTTGAAGCAGGCTTGTAACCGGAAGGATGCGGGAAAATGTGGGTGGGGAAAGTGAATGAGGTGCCCTTGAGCAAGCACTGAACCCCCAACTGCTCCAATGGAGCTGCTCAGTGGCCACCAGCAGAAGACAGTGGTTCCACACATTCAGCATGAACTGGTCCATACCCGGGCAGGAAATGGAAAAAACAGTCCCTGCCTATGCCAATGCTCAATGCCCATGTGCAGTTTCAGATTGATTGGCCAACCCATCGAGGAGCATAATGGATGCAGACAGACAGACAGAAGGACAGGAGTTTTCCTCATTTTATACTGTAGTAGGATGTGTGGAACTGTATGAATGTGAAGCAGCTTGTCGCTGGAAAAGAGTCTGGAGGTCTTCCGCCTCTCCCTGGATAATTTAAGGTTAAAAACAAATGCGTGCAACTTATGTACACATCAGTGGAGGTTTGACAGATATGGCAGCAGGCTGCATCCAAACCATAGGTTTCAATTTCAAATAGCTATTGACTTTTCACAGCAGAAAGCCAGACTGGTCAAATGTAGTTTATTATGCTGCTCCCACATCTCCTTCTTGTATCCAGTGTCCGTCATCCTGCCTGTTTTTCCTCCCCATTTTTCTCCATTTCTGTTTCTGCCCTCCGACTTGAATTTGTCTCCATTCTCCAATCTGTGTCTGACTCTCTGCCTAGGTTGGTTTTAGCAATCGATACGGTGTTGATATCACTATGTTTACGGTGCCCTGCAGAAACTTTGCCTCTACAAAAAGCCAACTTTTCAGGAATTGAGGGAGACTGGCTGATTTTCCGATTGCATCCCTGCAATTTTAAGATTCACAGTTTAATCAGTTAATCGTTTTGGCTTGGTCCAAGGCCCATGAACCTTTTTCTGCCCAAGCTTTCTGCAAGACAAGACATCCAAAATTACAAAAAAAAAAAAGCGCGTCAATGAATAGAAAAGACGGCAAATGAACCCATGTAGTAACAGAACTTTAACAAAGTCCCAGAGCTCAGCCCCTTTAGCCCTCCTGCTGTCGTTGAACTTAAATCCGACATTCCTCCTTCCCTTCCTTTCACAGACAAGAATAAGCAGACAAATTTAACTCCGCCACCAGTCTTTTTAGATGTAGAAACCCGCAGAGGTATCAAGGTAAAGTGAAGCTTTTATGAATCTGACAGGCAGACATAAGTGGCCGCCCGTCCGCCGTGTGCCTCAGCACTTCCTAGACCAAGAGGGCTGGCGAGACGCGGCGGTAATTTATGGAAATGGAGAGAGCGAGAGAGAGAGAGAGAGAGAAAGAGAGGGGCCGGAGTGTCGTTCCACACACTCAAACACCCATTAAGTGAAGTTAACATTTAGGAAACGGAGCAGAGAGGGTGCTGTAAGGCAAGGCAGAGAAAAAAAACGAAAGAAAAAACGAGGTCCTGTATTAAGGAGTGAGAGGGTAGTATCATTAACTCGCTCTTTTACGGGAGGACCGTCCCGTTCAAAATGTTCACACCTCGCGGGGGTGAAAGTGTTTGCGGAGAGAAGGTGCACGGGCAAATATAGACTGCTCTAACCCACACACACACACACACACACACACACACACACACAAAAACATCAATGGTGTTTCCAGTGGCCTCTTAGTCATGGGAGTAGAGTGACGGGTTTGATCACACCATCTGCTTCATCACAGCTCGTCAACAACCTACCATCACAGCTGGTACACACACACACACACACACACATAGCACAGATTGCCTCCGTGCTTCCCACCCACACACACACACACACCCTCCCCCCTTCCGAGCACTCCGCACACACCTCCCAGCCTTGACTCACACCTCTCTCAGCGCAGGAGGAGACAGCACTCGCTACATCTGTATTAATGATGACACAATGTTTCCTCTCTCCAGGCTCCACAGTGGGCCGCCTCCACTCCCAGCAGCTGCTGTACCACTGTACTGTCCTGTGGTCATTTGTAGCAGCAAGTATCCACGGGCGTCAGCTTAGACCCGCAAACGTTAACAACATCCCACAAACGCAATAAACCACAAACGTAATACAAATCTGCAGCTTTTAATGGAATAATCCCGCTAACGTAATAAGTTTCCCACAAACGTAACAGCAGTTGCCTACCACAAACGTAATAACTATTATGTTTTTGCGTTTGTCTTTGTAATAAAACCTGGAATAAATCTGGAATTAAAGAGTAACTAAACCCCAACCCCAAATCTTTGGTGAAGCCTGACACCTAGTGGTGAAATGTAGGGTACTGAACTGCCCATCTGCTATTGGCTGGTCTTTGTGCCAGGTGATGTCACCCTCTATAGAGTACAACAGGTGGTGACATCACATGGCACAAAGACCAGCCAATAGCAGATAACCTGTTCAGTACCCTACTGTTCACCATTAGGTGTCAGGCTTCACCAAAGATTTGGGTGGGGTTTAGTTACTCTTTAATATGATGGGGTTTAGTTGCAACAACACTTGATCAGTCTAAACAGGCAAGAACCTAAAGGACAAGAATATGTGGGAAGAAAATGTCATTGGCTGTTGAAGACATTTAGAGTTAGCAACTTGTATAAGCTGCAGATTTTGATTATATTAGTGATTTATTACATTTGTGGGACGTTGTTACAAGTTTGAAAGCTGAAGATTTTCACCTTCCCGCAAACGTAACAAATCCCTGCAAAAGTAATAGTTATTACGTTTGCGGGAAATGACGTATTACGTTTGTGGTAGGCAACTGCTATTACGTTTGTGGGAAAATTATCTGTTAAGTAGTAATTGAAAACATTACCATGCACTCACACTGTGAGCAACACATTCAGCAAGTCCATTAATTTCCTATAGAGCTGAGCGACCAGGGAAACTCGGCTGATGTGTGGAGCATGACGCTTGAAGAAGAAAAGTTGGCCGCAAGTGAACTCAACAACCAATGAGAATGCCACACTTCCTGGTTTCTGATGTTTCCTTGTTACTGATGTGATTTCGGTTCATGAACAATAGTTGCAAAAAATGGACGAGAAGTTGATTCCAGCCATTCAAAGCTTCCCACTTCTCTTTTATTTGAGAAACTACAGGAATAAACTTCTCAAAAAACAAAAACAATGCTTTGGAGAACTGCTGCATCCACTGTTGGGTTGATGGTAAAGCTATGAAGTCACTTTCATTTTTACCTGTTTCTTTTCCAATGACGCTACCTAATTAGCACTTGCTGGCTTGCTTATGTCAACTTATCAAAATGCTGTAAAGTTATGAAAGGCAATGCCAAAGATGCAAACTGCTCACAGTGTGAACGCATGGTAAAGGTTTCGCGTTACAATACGCCGATTCAGTTCCGTCTTTTTAACTTTTGTGAAAGGATTGGCTGCCTTGGTTGTCGGTGGTACCGGTGGAGAACGATACAGGATGGAGGACTTTTCCGATAGCTGCCACTGCATCACTGAGTGTCGGTGAGAGTCCCAGGATGGTTGTGGTTATTTTCCTATGTAATTCCCTACTACCTGCCAGTTTTTCATGCCAAACAGAACGTTCGACCAAGGTACTCCTCTTGCAATGTCAGACCGGGGAGTGAAACGACTATGTCAAGAAGGAGCGACGGCAAAAAAAAAAATGGAAATGACATCCATCTTTCAAAAGAACGTTAAGGGAAAGATTGATTTGATGCAGTGGAAATTGTAGACGAATGGCTGTTGTAGTGGCTTGCAACACATATAAAAGCTTTGGCGTAGTGTATATCATTGTAATTATGTGCCGTGTGATACACAGCTACAGGAAAGCGTAAGTGCCTCGTCGCCTTGGCTTTGATACACACTCCCACACAGGCTGTCGCAGGCACAAACAAAGCCATACACACACACACACACACACACACAGTCAGCCCAGGATGCTTCCTTGTCCCCCACCCACACACCTTTCGGTTTGGAGCAGCATCAAGACGAGTCACCATCTGGGAATGGGAATCCAAGCTGGCAGAGCGACTACAGAGCGACCTACAATAGCAGCGGCCCGCAATGTTGTACCAAAAGAACACATGGTACAATGCAACAGACGGAATAAAGTTCAGCGTCACAACAGATTGCAGGTCATATAAATATTCATATTTCGCCATCAGATAGCCCCCCGAAACACAAA
Organism: Centroberyx affinis; assembly: GCF_046629955.1. Lineage (NCBI taxonomy): Eukaryota > Metazoa > Chordata > Actinopteri > Beryciformes > Berycidae > Centroberyx > Centroberyx affinis. The sequence continues at coordinate 9,686 of NW_027280919.1, read as the reverse complement.
CACACACACGCACATATAATGAGCAAGGAGGATAGGCTTTTACCTCATGATTTGGGGTTTTTTGAAATCCTAAAAAGCCCCATATTATAAGCATAAATACAATTTAGGAGCTTGAAAACTTAAGTTCTGCAAAAATATGCCCTTATGAGACGTGTAAGTGGTAAAAGATTTTTCCAGGAAAGACCTAACCCAGTGATTCTTAACCTTTTTCATATCAAGGACGCCTAATTTAGTCCACATTAGAGCCACAGTAGGACCCCCATTTGATGAGATTTTGTCTCTCAGACCCAAATCTGAGAATATTATTATTGTTAGATATGATTTTGCCCAGAATTCCATGACTATCTGCATTGTAGGTAGAGAGATAACAGTGAAGCTATATGATCAAAATAGTCATTCTTCTACATTCATAATAGTGAAGTTAAACAATTGATCAATTTGCTGGGGACCCCCTGGAACCCCCTCAAGGACCCCTGTTGGTCCCCGGACCCCACGTTGGGAACCACTGCTCTAGATGACATCATCTTCAGCTTCTTGCTCAAGGACACTTCAGCAGTGGGGAGACTTGCTGGCACAGTTGTTTTTTTTTTTAAGTCTCTCCTCCCTCTGGCAGGGCTGTGCTCCTACACAGTGCAATCTCCACTTCAGTTGGATCATGCAGGCAAAAAAAAAAAAACGGCTGACAGAAATCAAAATCCGGAAAAAAACCCAAACATTATTATTCAAAAGCCAAGCTATTATTTGTTAGGATGGTTGCTCATCATATTTCCACTTTTCCTTTTCAGGCTGTGGGATATTGCCACTCCAAAACTGTGGGGAAGCATAGTGCAGTCTGCAGTCTCCTATGGGAACTGTGGAGTGAAATTTTGAGTGTGAATCTGTTACTATCAACAGTGGAATACCTTATAGCAGTGATTCTCAACCTTTTTCATATCAGTATTAATATTAATTATTTTTATTGTTAGATATGATTTTGTCCAGAAATCCATGACTATCTGTATTGTAGGTAGAGAGATAACAGTGAAACTATGATCAAAACAGTCATTCTTCTGCATTCTCTAATTGTGTTAACTTCTTGTAAAATAAATAAATAATGCTGAAGTTTAACAATTCATCATTTTTCTGGGGACCCCCTGGAACCCCCTCAAGGACCTCTTGTGGTCCCCGGACCCCATGTTGAGAACCACTGCCTTATAGCGCTCTTTTTAGTGCAATGCTCTAAAAGTATACACACACACACACACACACACACACAATATACTAAAAGTACATACAGTAGATCATTAACATATCTTTGGGACAAAGATCAGATCTTCTCTTGGCTGTTTTATATTCAAGAGTGGAAGAATGAATTACAATTATTCTTCTTACTGTAATTGTGTAGTGTTTTGTGCACCTTTTGGAGTAGTTCTGAAATTGTGGTTTTTGCTTATAATAATAATAATAACTTTTATTTGTATTCTATTTAGGCCTTGCATTAGAATGGCGCCAGAAATCGGCCAATTTACATGGGTTGAGTGAAGGGAAACAAGGTTAAGAGAAAGTCAGTGAATGGAATCAGATCCAAATTTAAATCCCCATCCCAGCTTTTTACTTCTCTTCAAGCAAAACGTCAACAACACTTTTTCTTGAGTAGGATGTTTTTTTTTTTCCCACTCCCATGCAGAATATGACTTCTCATTGTAGACAGCCATGAAAAGATCCGATTTGTTAGGGGACAAGTTATACAAGTGGATTGTATGCAGACGCAGCCGAAGTTCCCTGCAATAAAAAAATTTCCATCTCAATAAGTCATGTCATCTATTATTGAGTCATTTCACTTGTCTCCAATGCAGTTTCACTTGTTTCAGGAACTTAGGAATTATTCGCTGCACTGCTATCAAGAAAATGACACTGGATTCTAGAAAATTCTTGAATTTTTCTTCTTGATTCTTGATTTGCATCAGAAACAAGTGAAATTATCTCACCCCAGTGGCAGATCTTTTTTAACTTATTTTCAGAAAATTTGGATTTTAGGACTCATATACTGTATATAGTATAATATTAGACTGAATGACAAGCCAAGATGGAGATTTTTTGCAGTGTAACAACCAGCAACCCACCTCTAGAAACTTATACTCCCCCCCCCTACGCCCCCCCGCCCCCCATCCCCCCCCACACACCAGCTTGTCAAGTCCCAGCGTGGTTCAACCAGGCATCCCACGGGACAACCAGGAAGCACCCTGGGTGATTCATCATCCACAGGCGCACTCTCATGGCCCGATGTGGTTTTTTGTCCTGCCATGTGAGTGTATGTGTGTATGTGTGTGTGCGTGTGTGTGTGTGTGTGTGTGCGTGTCGCTGCAGGTGGACGCAGCAGGCTGTGTCAGCAGCACTTACATTCCAGCTGCACACATAAGTACGAGCGTGCAAACACACAGGCACACACACACACACACACACACAAGTGTATACACACACACGTACACGCACACACACTCTTCTATTCATCATCCCTTCATATACTGAGCTGATTTTTTTCTGTGTGAATGGAATAAGAGGAATAGCGTTTTGAAACATGGGTACAATGGAATGGGAGGTAATTGAGGGAGATTTCGCTTTCTTTTTATATATGTGTGTGTGTGTGTGCATGTGTGTGTGTGTGTGAGCACTTGTGTGTGTATATGTACTTCTGCAATAGTAGGCAAAGGCTGTAGCGTGCTGTGTGTGTGCCAGGTTGGATCACGCTGCTCACATCTCTTATGTTGCCCCGAGAAAAATCACATAAAGGTGAACACCCAGAAATAAGCTAATGGCACAATCAAGCTAATACTATGGACTCTACACTAAGTTTATCTACTGTTACAGTGTGTCTGTGTATCAAGTAGGGTTAGAGGGATATATGGGACCGATATTGTCCTCTTATTAAAAATCGGATCTGGTCCAATCAAATTCTGCACCCATTAACCCAAATTGATTCTAATGAGGCATTTTGATTGGATTCCATTGTTATTATTATTATTATTAGTTGTAGTAGTATTGCTAGTAGTAGTTTAGGATTTAATGGAGAGTTTTCGTGTAACATGATGGTCTAAATGCTGTTTCAAAGGCTTTTCCTTCAAGAATACTTATGGGGCTGGGCGATAATTCAATATTATCGTTTATCGTCTTTCAGTGAAATCATATCGTGATGATATGAAGATATTTTAATATCGTGACACCCATTTCTGCTGTCTAAATTGATGATGACAAGCAAATTTTACTTAAGAACTCTGATAAAATGAAGTATGGTAGGAATATTATTTGAATATTTCTGTTTTGTTTGACATCACACCTAACATTCGGTTCAATGAGATAAACATTAATTTGATTATTTAACGGGATTTTGCATACATGAACCATATCGTGATATATATTGATATCGAGAAAAATCCCTATGATTATCATGATATTGATTTCAACCATATCGCCCAGCCCTACTTATAATAATTTCTTTTAACCTAAAAATGGTCATATTTAAAGCTTCTGAATATCAGCACAAAATATTGGCTATCGGCAGCTTAAATCAAAAAATATCGGTATCGCCCTTCAAAATCCCATATCGGTAGAACCCTAACCGTAACCACCGCCAACTCCAAATTCATCGACAGTACAGTGTGTGTGTGTGTGTGTGTGTGTGTGTGTACAAAAACCAGCATCTGCGGCGTTGCTTGCAGCATCTCAAGAAATAATGAGGATGTGAGAGAGGAGAAAGAGTGCGATAGAGAGATTAAGAGAAGGAGTGTGAGTGGCAGCAGGACGACAGGCTCGGATGGAGCTCATTATTCAGACCCACAGTAGACTGGCAGCGTTTGATCAAGTCTGGCCACTCGGTGCTCTCAGTGATAGGTGCTTGATCAGAAGGACTGCCACCGCACTGATAGTAATTACAAGTGTATCTGAGATGCATTATAAAGAGTTCCAAGCTGTGTGTGTATGTGTGTGTATGAATGCAGCTGTGTGTGTTCTTGTATTTGTATCCTTAAATTTGTAATTTTAATTTCTACAAGGAGCTAGTTAGTACCGAATTAGAAGAAATGAAATAAGCTCCTGAGGCCATAAACTCTTGTCGAAAAATATTTATTGACTTTATAATTTTAGCGGGAAGTTGGGTTTTGGTCCCATTGACTTGCATGGAGTTGAGCCCGGGTTTGAGTCTTTTTGGATCCAGCATCTAGTGGACTTAAGAGGAATTGCTGCCTGCTGACACTTCCTTATTGGCTTCAAAATTCACCTGTGGTTTTGCCTGCTTGGTCCACAATAGCTCATTGGCTATGTTCCATGCTAACACTTTGGCGTACACTATGTTGAGTGATAGTGGGCTGCATGCTAACACTTTAGCGTACACTATGTTGAGTGATAATAGGCTCCATGCTAACACCTTAGCGTACACTATGTCGAGTGATAGTAGCCTCCATGCTAACACCTTAGCGTACACTATGTCGAGTGATAATAGGCTCTATCAGACAGAGCCTAAGCGTCATAGGCTAGCAACAGCTTTGACAACGACACATTGATTGATTGACACACAGACAAATCACTGTTGAACTCAGACCCGTGGTGCATTGTTTATGTTTTTTGATTGGGTTAGGTAATAATGAGCGGGACAGAACATGATAAACGTCTATGTAAGCGCTGAAAACAAGTATAATACTGTTATTATTATTTGAATTGTGGTGAAAACCGGGACATTTTAGTGTTTTACAGATATCTGTCGGGACTCGGGAGACCCATCTTGAAACCGGGACAATCCCGGACAAACCGGGACAATCCCGGACAAACCGGGACGTCTGGTCACCGAACTCCACTCGACATAATGTACACTTTAGCGTACGTTATGTCGAGTAATACTAGCCTCCATGCTAACACTTTAGCGTACACTATGTTGAGTGATAGTAGGCTCAAAATCTAAAGCTAAAGTGTTAGAATGGAGCCAATAATTTAGGTGCCTATGTCCTCATTCCTTAAAGGCTAAGTTGACCATCGTAATACAAATGTGTCTGTGTGTCTGTACATGTACAGACATGAAACCACGACAAGATGAAGGCCGACAGCTAACAGTATCTAAAGTTAGCTTGTCTCCTGTCCATCAAAGCCACAGTTCTCTCCCTGAAAATCATGTTTCAGATTAGTACAAGTGGGACTCTGTTCCATCCAAATGAGGACATACACTGCGGAATAATAGTGTCAAACCATTCATTATTATATAAGTGCAATAACGTCTCTCTCCCTTTTATTCTCTCTCTCTTTCACACACACACACACACACACACGGCTCAGTGCGTAGGTAATTTTCTTTTTTGGCTACGACACGTCGACTGTGTGGCCATATGCTACTCTGCGTGATTGCTGGTAAGTTGAGAGGCATTGGTAGATGTATGTGTGTGTATGTGTGTGTGTGTGTGTGTTGGCGTGTTTGTGTGTGTGTGTGTGTGTGTGTGTGTGTGTGTGTGTGTGTGTGTGTGAGAGAGCGCATGTTGTTCTCCTACCTCCCGTAATTGTACCCGCCAGCCCACGCAACCTATGCTCTCACATGCGCAAACAGACGCACAAAAACCTTCCCTCGCACAAATACACACACACACACACACACACACACACACACACACACACACACACACACACACATACACATACAATGAGGCCCGGCTAATGCTAATGAGCAGGCGCAGGCGGATGAGGAGGCTCTTTGCGGAGGCAGATAACGGTGGGCACAATGGCAGCAGCGCGTCGCCAGGGCCCAGAACACCCCCCCCCCCCCACCCCCCCGCTCTCCTCTCTCTCTCTGCCCGAGCCGTTTTAGCCCGTACACATTAAGGCCCTTATGAAAACACTGCCCCCCCCCCCCCCCCTTGGTGCCCGCCAGAGAACTGTGTATTCATCTCCTAATACAATATGCTAATACTACGTGGGTGTACTAATTCCAGCTGCATGCCCCCAAAACTCACTCCCCCATTCTCTACACGGCTGGCCACTTGTGCAAAGGCAGAAAGACAGAAATATGGAAACTAGCTGAGGCATTTGCCCCTTAGGATATGGAATACAATGCGGCATTGTCGGGCGTGCTTAGCGGCGATTGTATTGCGGAGTAATGGGGGTTAGATGTCATGTTATGGACGTCCACTCGCTGGGTCCGAGAGGGGACGGCCGTCTGAAACGCTCAATAGACCGACGACAAGGTGGCATGGCTGGCTGTATAGCTTTCATTGCACACTGAAACAAGCAAATAGTAAACATGTTCCACCCTTGGGTCAGTCAGTGATTGCTGAGTGAACTTGAAATATGAGTGAAATTGTGTAAGCATTTTGGTATGGGACAATGAAAGGACAGATTGACCATATATTTCTGTTGCCTACTCTCCTCAGAATTAGGCTTACAAGTTATATCTTGAAATGTAGTAACTGTAATTGTCCTGTTTTTACTCAATACAGTACAAAATATAAGAACTACAATACGCAATAAATACAATCCGTACATTACACAATGTACACTACAATACCATTTATAATACAATATACAATATAACATACAACACCAGGAGCGTGAGTGTTATGAATAATATAAATGCTAAATGATAAGTGATATATGGTATTGCACAGTAGGTAAGTGGTAATATGATAGTAGTCAACACTGAGGCACAGTGGTAGTGCAGTGATGATGCAATAACAGTACAACAGTCCAACAACTGTACAATAACTACAGTGTCTTGTGGTTAGAGGTTTGCCCAAAAATTCTCCATTGACCCTCACATCAACACATCAACCCAGTCTGATGTCTCCAAGTGTGTAGCGTGTGTAGACTATTATGTTACCGATGATAACTTTAACTGTATTGCTTTACCACTGAGTCCCCATTCATTGTCCCCCACACTGTATGATAACTTTAACTGTATGACCTGCTTTACCACTGAGTCCCCATTCATTGTCCCCCACATTGTATGATAACTTTAACTGTATGACCTGCTTTACCACTGAGTCCCCATTCATTGTCCCCCACATTGTATGATAACATTAACTGTATGACCTGCTTTACCACCTAGTCCCCATTCATTGTCCCCACATTGTATGATAACTTTAAGTGTATGACCTGCTTTACCACCGAGTCCCCATGCATTGTCCCCCACATTGTATGATAACTTTAACTGCATGACCTGCTTTACCACCGAGTCCCCATTCATTGTTCCCCACATTGTATGATAACTTTAACTGTATGACCTGCTTTACCACCGAGTCCCCATTCATTGTTCCTCACATTGTATGATAACTTTAACTGCATGACCTGCTTTACCACCGAGTCCCCATTCATTGTTCCTCACATTGTATGATAACTTTAACTGCATGACCTGCTTTACCACTGAGTCCCCATTCATTGTTCCCCACATTGTATGATAACTTTAACTGTATGACCTGCTTTACCAGTGGCACAAAGTCAACATTACAGTGTGACTAACTAACGAACGAGCGAACGGACGGAGACCGATCCATAGTCCCCCCCCCAACCAACAAGCATAGTTAACATCAATGCTATCATTACTGGCTCGCTAGCTGCTAACGTTAGCTACAGATTGAACCTGTAATCCCGCCCATTGATGATTTCATTGGTTTAGCGGTCGACTAAATTTTTTTATCGGACGATTTCATTGGTTTAGCGATCGATCTGTAGCCCCGCCCCAATCTGTAGCCCCGCCCCATTCTGCAGGCTGCAGCTGGGTGCTTCTCCACTGAAATGCACTTGGGTTTTGCATAGAGAGATGGAGGGCTGTTCTGGTGTGTGTGTGTGTGTGTGTGTGTGTGTGTAAAGCCCACAAAAACACAACTGACAAAGAAAAAACACACTCGACGAATGATGGATGCTGCTGACACAATTTCTGTTTGTGCTTCTGTGCAAACATTTGTGCAAATTGATTTGACATAAAAGTACGCGCACATTCCGCCGTCATACACACACACACACACACACACACACACACACCTGGCCACTCCAAGTGGGGAAAGCGAAAGCGCAGCGGAGTGAGGGGGGGAGAGCTGTGTTTGCCACCGCGGAAAATAATCCTGATTGCAATAATCACATCACAATGAGGATCAAAAGGTGTCCCATCGCAATCACCAAAACACTCATTTATCCACGAACGCCAACTAATAGGCGGCTTTAGCAACTGCAAATGAACACTTACCGCTTTGAAAACAGCCAAGAGAGATCGATGTAAACACTTGTCGACTCCAAACGGGCAATTTTTAATGAAGCTGGATTCGGCGGGGACGGGTACGGGGACTAGTTGAAAAGCACATTCCTTCTCACAAGCAAAGGAAGAAAAAAATATAACCTTGCCAATGTCAAATTGTTGCAAACTGGAAATATTTGGAATGAATCCGTAGCGCGGTACTGTGGGCTTTTATCATGCTTTTGTTTTATTCGGCAGCCTGTAAAACCGCTAAAACTAAAACGATTGAAAGTGTGACTTTCAGTGGAGAGTTTTAGTGTCCCATGATGGTCTAAATCAGTAGTTCTCAACCTTTTTCATATCAAGGACCCTAATTTAGTCCACATTAGGGCCACGGACCCCCATTTGATGAGATTTTGTCTCTCGGACCCAAATCTGAGAATATTTTTATTGTTAGATATGATTTTGTCCAGAATTCCATGACTATCTGTATTGTAGGTAGAGATAACAAAGAAACTATGATCAAAATATTCATTGTTCTATATTCTCTAATTGTGTTCACTTCTTGTAAATGAAACAATGGTGAAGTTGAACAATTCATCAATTTGCTGGGGACCCCCTGGAACCCCCTCAAGGACCCCTGGTGGTCCCCGGACCCTATGTTGAGAGCCACTGGTTTCAGAGGCTTTTCCATCCTGACAAGAATAAGAAAACACTGAGTACTTATATATTTGTGGAAAATTGTAAGATATTGAATATTGGCACATATCAGCTATAGGCAGCCTCAACTCAAAAAATATAGATATGTGGAATATACTAGTTTTGTTACATTTTAGGCATTTAGGTGACTTATCAGGGTGACTTAACAATGAGTGCAACATCAGAAATAAGCTTCAACTCCTACATCATCAAAACCTACAAGCAACCAAGAATACGTTGTACAAGGTCTGGGTGTTTGAATTAAAAAGACACCAGCACAAAAAATCAATCATAAATATTAATTATAAATGACTTTCATGAAACAAAGACAGGAAAACTGAAGAGTAAAAAAAAAAAAATGAATTGGGCTCATTATCTTTCTCTTGCGCACTTGGTTGGGTAGAGAGAGAGAGAGAGGGAGAGAAAGAGAGAGAGGATTCTTCTTAAACCTCGCATAGAACAGAAACCAAACCTTGGTATGTGACAAGAATGAAAAAAGGATTTTGAGTGGGTGTGTGGGGATGGACAAATGAATCACCTTTCTGAATCACTGACATGCAGACACACACACACACACACACACACACTTTAACACCCTAGTGTTCTTGTCAAGCCACTCGAGCGAGAGAGGGGGAAGTCGGGATGACAACGGATGTGTCATTGTTGCTGTACTGACAAAAACCCGGACAACACACACACACACACACACACACACACACACACACACACACACACACACACACACACACACACACGTGGTACCAAAGAAGCACTCTCCGATGCCACCAGCTACTTAGAAAAAAATGTA